>NW_027367376.1:0-58827 GCF_046119375.1 Phyllobates terribilis | reverse complement strand
AGCGTACACCCTGTGCTATGGTGGAACCTCGTAATCAACACTTCTTCCACTTCATTCAAGCGCATCTTCTAATCCTTAGAAGCTAGCCTATACTCACTTCTGGACTTGAATGGGATTATTAAACACCGCTTGCGGAACTTGCTTTCTCCGCTTGGTGTTAAGCACGACTGAGACCAGTCGAAGCGCATCTCTAACTGACTTAAGCGCATGCCAGAAGATATTACAATAACCTGGAAAGCTTAAAATACCTAAGAGATTAAACATATTAGTTTGTTATCATCAAACAAAGAGAAATAGATTAAGCTTTAATAAGACTATTAAAGCTCAACTAACAATTTCCCCCTTTTTTATGATGACAAACTGTGAACAGGTAAGCTCATGAATACTTTCAGTAATGATTAAAATGAAGACAATAAACAACAAGCTAATCAAGTATTAAGATTCGGAATTAGATCTAAGTACCTTACCAAGTACTTAACCAACACAGTTTTCAAATTCCCCCTAAGTTCAAGCACGATCTCATACTTCCCCCTTAATCAAAGAAGGATGTACCTGTTTTCTTCCCCCTTTTGACATCATCGAAAAATCAAAATCATAGTCATACGGTAAGGAAGATAGGAGGGTGCGCTTGCTAGCTAAAAAGTCAAACAATGCAGAAATAGCGAACAATAAGCAACTTAAGTAGAGAAGAGTCAGTCAACAAAGCTCTCAGAGAAATAAAAATCAAAAGCATACTTCATTGATCATTTAAGTAACTGCCACAAAATAGGTAGGAAAACCTAACGAGCTAGTTCACAAACACTTTAACAGAGTAGAGAGAGAAAAAAAATCAACAAAAGCGCTTAAAAGCGCAACCATCACAACACTTAACAACTACCGCCTTCTCAGAATCAAACTTCTCCTGAACCATCGTGACCAGCTTCGTAATCTGCTCGATCATCACACCCAGCTGCTTCTCGACTCGCTCATGATGCGCTTCAAGTGAGGCAACAGCACTTGAAAAATCTATAGAGCTAGAAGAAGGACGAGCGCAAGGACTGAGCTCAGAGCGCGAGCTAGACGGGTGAGTACCTTCAGGTTTGGGGAGGAGAATAGCACAGATGGACTGGAGTGAGGAAAGTAGAGCAATCATAGTCAGGGAGTGAGCTGTTATAGAGACCGTATGCCTGAGCATCTTGTATATCAGGTGATGGAAAGGTAGAGGCCCTAAAGTGGCAGCGCGACAGAGGACAAGATGACTCATCATTATCTGGGCTGTATGACAAACTGGTTCGAGATAACTGCAGCTATTATACAACAATATCCGATCGTGACCTTTTCTCTGTTGTAGTCTCTCGGGGGTTACATTTGTGACGATAAAGTGATGAAGTAACCTGCAACTCGGCTTTAGCATGTCGATGGTGAGAGCACCCTTTGGAACATTCGGAGCAAAAACGGCTTCCTTGACCTGCTTGGCTCCCGCGGGCCAGTTCTTCTTATAGAGTCTCCCAATCCATTAGCTTGCCCGGTGAGACCTATAGCTTTTTCAAGATCTTTCACCAAGAATGACTCCTTCGAATTACCACGCCAACAGAACCAAACCTGACTGTACTCTGGGTTGGCAGGCTGGTACTCCATAGTTACGTAGAACTGGTAGACCATAGAGTCATTACACCTTGCTGGCTCGGTTTCCAGCTTGTCCCACCCTTGAAAACATAACCACGTCGAGAAGCGCAATACATGCGATGACTCTTGTAGCCCAGAGAGGAGATCGAAGGTGACAATTTCAGGAAACAGAAAGGAACGCTTAGCAATACCTGTCGGCACTGGAGGGAAATCATTGGCACCGATCACCTTAGGCAGTTTGAGCGAGTGGAGGTACCTTGCGCTTTCTGTTCTGGATCATGTGGGGGCGACTCATGTTCAGAGCCATCTGATGACTCGACTTCTTCAACTGTAGAGGAGGAAGAGGTGCCTTGAGCTTACGACCTTTGCGGTGCAAAACATCACTCTGCCGATCAGCCTTCTGAGTTTGTAACGGCAATGGAGAGTCATGGCCGGGACAAGCTTGAATGTGATAGTCTTCGTCTTCATCTGAGTCAGCGGGGGATAGAAGCGAGAAGCTGTTTTGTAGAAGTAAGAGTCTGTGTACCTGGCCTTGTCTGAGTACCTGGTCGGGAAGGAGTATCATTTTCAAGGACCTCCTTACTCTTTGTCGGGGTAGAGAGAGAGGCATCTGCAGCATAGCGACCAAGCTCCTTCTCATGGTCATATCCAGCGAGCTTAAGGTCTACTACAGTAAGTGAGAAATCAACCTTTGGGTCGTGGGTAAGACGGGAGCGTCGGGGATATGAGGGCTCTTTTGTGGGGCTAGTAGGCTGTTTAGTGGTGCTATCAGGCTCATCGGTGATGCTCGGATTTTCTGTGGGGATGTCTTGGTTAGGAATTTGTATTTGGGGAGGTTCATCTTGTGAAGCGTGTGTAGAGGTGGACGGACCAGATGTAGAGGACTTTGATTTCGTAATCAACTCAACTTGGGCACGGGTGACTGGGTCAAGCTCGGCAAGGTTAACATTCTCCATTGTTGAATATGGAGTGAAAGTGACGGTGAAGTTTGAACGGAGTTTGAGAGAGATAGAGGAGAGAGGTAGAAAATAGGGTAAATGGATGAGAAGCTAATACCTCGTCCCCCACTCTCAACCGTTCAAGCACCCAATCAAAATCAACAACAGAAAACGAAGTTCAACGGTCCAATGGGAACACTGATTTGAAGGCGCTAGGCTCCCAACGGCTATAAATGTAGTCGTTACCCGAAAAAGCGGAATAAAGCCGTTGACAGCTAGCCGTTGCTTCACAATTAAGGAAACCCAAGCCTAAAGGTAATCCAACCAGACGCGGTTCAAAGTGCAATAAACCTCAACACAGAAATGCGCTACAATACGAAGCTCAACAAATCTCTCCTCTGGCTGAATATTCTGAAAAAGCTCATAAACTGACTGAGACAAATAAATGTAAGAGTGTGATGTCCAGTTCAATTCTCAAACAACAATGTAAAGAAATTCATGAATAGGAAGATGCACATTTCATATAGGGGACATTAGAGCATTCAATCACTCAAGTTGATGTGGACGTATGTGCATATACATGTAATATGGTAATTGAGCTTTATGTCACCAAATGAATACTTCTCTAATGTGGAGTTCAATAATGGACGAGAGAAGCGTTACATCTAGTCAGGATAAGGACACCTATGCAATGGATCATTTCTTAGGCATGTAATATGGGAAGAAGACGATCACCATTGTCAATTTTTTGGCAAAGAAGAGCATGCATTGACTAAGATTATATCAAATCGAGCTAAGCAAGTAAGACAACTTCAGTACTAATTCATTTTAATGAACAACCAAAAAGCATGAAAGACTCAAAGCTATCAAGCGCAAGCTACCATAGTTCGTACCTTGATACTAAGCTCGCTAATTCTAGTCAAATAGGGAAATACTTACAGTTTCATTGCCTCAAAGCTAATGGAGTCGCATAAGGCCAAGCTGAACCCGAAGGTTTAAGAAGACCTATCGATTAAGCGCTTTAGTAAAAATATCCGCTAATTTCCCTTCTGAAGATACGTGAGTAAGCTCGATGTTCTTGCGATCCACATGATCACGTAGAAAGTGGTGTCGTACATCAATGTTCTTAGTTCGTGTGTGATGTACTGGGTTCTTGGAGACACAAATTGCGCTGGTATTATCACAATAGATAGTAATAGTGTCGAGATTAATACCGTAGTCAACGAGCTGTTGCTGTATCCACAGTACTTGAGCACAACATTGCGCTGCAGCTATGTACTCTGCTTATGTCGTTGAAAGCGCAATACAATTTTGCTTCTTGGATCCCCACGATACAAGACATGGTCCAAGGAACTGTGCCATCCCACTTGTGCTCTTACGGGTCTGCTAAATAACCTGCATAATCTGCATCGTGTACCCAACAAGAGAAAGACCACCTCCTTTGGAGTACCAAAGACATAAATCGTCAGACCCCTTAAGATACCTAAGTATGCGCTTTACGTGAGTAAGGTGAGAAGCGCAAGGGTCTGACTGAGAGCGAGCACAAACACTAACGGCAATACAATGTCGGGTCTTGAAGCAATTAAATACATAAGGGAGCCAAACCATACCTCTATACATAGTTTGACCTACCTTCCAGCCATAAGATCTTTATCCAGTTTTGTAGTGGTTGAGAGGGGTGTAGGACATGGTTTGCTTCCTTCCATTTGATACTTCTTGAGGAGATCTTTGATGTATTTTTGTTGATGTATTTCAATGCCATTTTCCAACTGGTTCACCTGAAGCCCAGAGGAAGTACTTGAGCTCACCAATCATGCTCATGCTGAACTTGAGGCTCATGGTATTCTTAAAGTCCTCTACAAGCTGCAAGTTAATAGAACCAAAAATAATATACAACATATATATTGGACAATAAGGATTATCGCCCTTTTCTTCCCTGATGAAGAGGGTCTTGTCCACCAATCCTCTTTTGTAGCCATTAGCAAGGAGATACTTCGATAGACAGTCGTACCAAGCGCGAGGGGCTTGCTTAAGACCATAAAGCGCCTTGTCTAGGAAGTACACATGATCAGGATAAGCTGGATCTTCAAATCCTGGTGGTTGCTTGACGTACACTTCCTCATTCAAATCACCATTGAGGAAAGGTCTTCACATCCATTTGAAACAACTTAAATCCTTTGTGTGTGGTGAAAGCTATCAACAAGCAAATTGCCTCTAGTCGAGCAATTGGTGCATATGTCTCATCATAATCAATGCCTTCTTATTGATTGTATCCTTGTGCAAAAAGTCGAGCTTTGTTACGAACCACCTCTCCACTATCATCCAGTTTGTTCCTGAATACCCAGCGTGTAGCAATAATGCTTCTATCACCTGGCCGGGGAACTAGACGCCATACCTGGTTGTGCTTGAACTCTTCTTGCATAGCAATTATCCAGTCTTGATCTTGAAGCATGACTTGTATTTTCTTTGGTTTTCTAAAGACACAAAAGCACTATGACAGGCGTTAAATGGTCGTTGGTCCTATCAAAAATAATCCAACTAAAGTATCCACTAGTGAAGCGGTAAGTCGGCGTCGAATCCCAAGGGGAGCTTATTTCAATTGTGTTACCTAGTAGTAACTAGGGGGAATTTGTGTGTAAAAACTAATCTTGCAATAGCAAAACGTAAATTGTTGGAATTTGTAAAATATAACGATGGAAAGTTCACTCTTTTAGCATCACCGCATTATTCTTATGGAAAGTTGATCATCGAATTCTATAAAAGTTATGTTCTTTAAATAAATAATCTAGTTGTCCTACTCTTTGTTCGTAAATAGCAACTAGTCCAAATAGTCTAAGAACCCTTGTTGTATGCAATAACCAAAGTAATCCAAAGGTTCAACTACTCAACAGCATAAAGATCAAAAGATATGTGGGCCTATGCCAATACCATTGGCAAATCACAGATACTCGACACAGGTTTATAATCTCTACAAAATAAGCACTCGCAAATAGTCTATGCTAATTCTGATTGCTACCTAAAAAGACAAGATTTTTCAAATCGAATTATCAAGCCTAGCGATATGAATGAATAATAATCAACCTAGTTTGCAACCTATATAAAATCAATATCAATCAATGACAATAATCACAAGAGAATATAAAACAATGCTGAAATTATTATTAGAACATAAACAATAGAAAACAACTCCTAGAATAATGGCCTCAACCTAAGAGTGAACTCGTAGGAACTAGCCAGACATATCCGAGAGAAAGCTATACATGATTATGGATGAACGAACCAGTGATGAAGGTAGAAGATGGCACAAAGGTGGGAGCTTTCTTCTTGGCTACTGAATCTCTAGGAATGAATTTGTGAAAGTGGCAAAGATCATTCTAAACTAAAACTAAAGGTTTTATATTATCTATCCTCCAAGTCGCCGAGTCGCCGAGTCGCGATCGAGACTTTATAGTCTCGACTGAGACTTTTTCCCAGTCACTCAGAAATGGCACCAGACTCGATCGCTACCTCCAAGTCACGATCGCTACTTTCATGTCGAGGCAAAGTCGCGATCCAGACATTATAGTCTCGGTTGAGACATCTATTTGAGGGCAAATCTCGATCGAGACATTATAGTCTCGGTCGAGACAACTTCTTCGTAGCTCTTCTTCATCTTGAAACCTTCTCTCGGACTGGTCTTCGATCTTCTGTAAGCTTCCAAGGCAGCTCGGCTTCGCCTCTTAGCTTCTCCATAGGTGTAGGTGTGGTCGTCTTCTCTCTAGCTTCTTCCCAAATGCCCTAGAGGTGAGTACAGATAGGATCTCCATAATCAATACCACAAAATAACGCTTAAGAGCATCCCGGAAATCTATAAGTGAACAATCATACCAGATTCCGGGAATACCACTCAATAAGCACCTAAACACCACTAATACTAAGCTAATAGTCGCTAGTTATACCATATAATAAGCTCCTATCAAACCTCCCCACACTTAAACCTTGCTCGTCCTCGAGTAAGCAAATAAAACTCACTCCTCCTAAAAAGCACAAAGGTCTACAGTAAGTGTAGAGAAAATCTGCTAGCGACTATACTCCAAACTCCAAAGTGTATCGAGCACTAACCTACTCCGATCTATCCCTTGATGTCTCGAGATGTTTTACCCAAAACCCTCCTAATTTCTCCACTTCATATGTCACCACTCCATAACAATAGTAAAATCGAAACAAGTGTGTGTGTTTAAGAACACGTGGAATTCCTAATCTCCTCTAAGGGTAAGGGTACATAAATATGACATAATAAACATAAAATCGAGTCTCCCACTCGCTTATACACTTCTTATTCCTCCTCTTCGAGTAATGTCCTAAACCACTAGATAATATGATCAATCCACAAGTCACAACCACCAATCCTAATTTAAAAATTCTGCATAGTACAACCACAACAATATGCATCAAACTCCAAGAAATAGAAATCTAATCCTAGGATCTAACACAACCGTCGATAATATGTAGCAAAACTAATAAACTAATGGAATGGTATGCATGCAAAGTGTGAATAAAAATAAGCTCATAAATAGAGAGATAAAAGGCTAAAACTAACTCCTTATCCTCCTTGGTGAATCCTAGAACCCGAGACATCCTTCAACTCCCTTCTTATGTCTCCTACGCCAAATAGATATGCAATCAATACAATCAATCACAAAACAAAGTAAATCCGGCGCCCTTTCGGGTTTTCACCAAATTCTAAGTGGTAGGATCTTTCTTTTCTATTCTTTTTTTTATTTTAGGCACCAACCTTTTCCTTTTTATCCATTTTTGCTTGCCTGGTTTTTATTCTTTTATTTTTTCGTATTTTTTCGATTTTTTCGTTTCTTTTTCGAATTATTTTCGTAATTTTTTTGATTAATTTTTTTATAACAAAACTAATGCAATTTTTCAAGGCTCTAACATATGTTCGTACAGACTCGATCCAAATACGACACAAACAGTTTAACAAAAAGATAGAAGGAAAGACTCAGAAACACATAAAACTCCTCCTCGGCACGGTAAATCCTCTCCCCACACTTGAACAGCGCATTGTCCTCAATGCAGCAAAAGAGGACCGCATAAAAATAGGGAATAGGGGGAAATACCACAATCACTCCTCAACGTCGACGCCCCGGTCGCGGTCGAGATATAAAGTCACGGTCGAAACCTTTTTCGGAAACTTTTTCGCAAAGTGAGGTACCGTCGTCTCGGTCGAGATATTTATAGTCACGGTCGAGACTTTTTCTCGGGGATGAATTCTTGATCGAGACCCTGTAGTCGCGATCGCGACTTGAGTGATATCGGGAGATTTTTTCTGTTTTCCTCCTCCAACGGCTTCCTTTCTGCGAACAATAACAAAATAAACAACTGGAATTAAGGTTTGTAGAAATCCCATCGGGTTGCCTCCCGATCAGCGCCTTAGTTAACGTCGCGGCGTGATGTACAATGACTCAACCATAGTCTTTCGGGCCTTTTGAGTCCTCTGATCATAGAATTTCTTTGATGAACCAGTCATGGAAGGGTATGAACTTAAGGCCATTCACCTCTGCGACTCGCCACCTTTGCTTTACCTTCTTCTTCGTACTTTCCCCACACTTCGTCTCAACTCGGGGCTGTGTATTTGCTTCTTCGTAACCTGCACAACAGCTTTAGCAGGTTTCTTTCCCTGTGTAGTTAGAGAGGTGGAGCTACCGCCCAAAACAGAATTAGGGGGCAGGGCGCGCATTGTATCCGAACATAGTTCAGGGGGTTTAACAACCTCATTAAAAGAAAATACCGAGCTGTCATTCGGGGATTGTGTCGGAGTTTCATATATGTTAAAACTAACAACATCCCCGTCAAACTCGAGTGTGAGTGACCCGGTGTCTAGATCCAATTTAGTTTTGGATGTCCTCATAAATGGTCTACCTAGAAGGATAGGTGCAACCTGTGCATCGTGATTCATATCTAACACATAAAAATCCGCAGCAAATACAAGATTATCCACCATTACTAACACATCTTCGATCACCCTTTCGGGTAAACCATAGACCTGTCAGCTAGCTGGATCACAATTCCTGTTTCATTCAGGGGTCCTAGTCCTAGGTACCTATAGAGTGAATACGACTGAACATTAATAGATGCACCCAAATCTAGCATGGCCCTATCAATTTTAGTCTTACCGATAGTACAAGGAATACTGACCATACCTGGATCCGAGTACTTAGTCGCTATCTTCTGCTGGATGGCCGTGGAAACTCTCTCGCTTCCTGCACCTTCTGTTTCCCTTTCAGCTTCTGGTTCCTCTTCATGGTGCAGAGCTCCTTCAAGAACTTAGCGTAGCGCGGAATACTCTTGACGAGCTTAAGCAACGGGATGTTCACTCACATTTACCAAATGTGTCGAAGAGTTCCTTGTCATTCGCAAATCTGCGCGTGTCTTTCAAGGCTTCTGGGAATGGTGCAGGTGGTTTCTCGTAGTATAGCGGAGGAAGTTAGGACTTACATAGCTCTCTTGTCGCAGCTTAAAGTCACCTCTGTCTCATACTCGTCTTCAACTTGCTCTGCAGCATAGTCGCGGTCGAGATCCACTAGTCGCGGTCGAGAGTCGGTGTCGCGGTCGAGACATTTTTCGGAAAGTTTTTTTAAATCTGGATCACCGCCATCTCGTTTGAGAGGTTAGAGTCACGATCGAGATTTCTCCTTGGGGATAATGTCGCGGTCGAGAGTTTCAGGTCGCGATCGCGAGTTCTTCTCGGGGATAAAGTCTCGGTCGAGACTTTCTTGTCTCGGTCGAGACATCTCTGCGGCCTCTTCCTCCTCGTTCTTTTCAATGGGCCTTTGTTCTCCTAGCGTCAAGATTACACTCACGTTCTCCCTTGGATTTCTCACGTTTGGGCGGGGAGGTTTCTCGAGGTTTGCGTTGTAAGGTTGGAGACAGCCTTGCCAATTGCCCGAATTGCTTTTCGAGATTTTGATGCTGGATTCGGTAGTTTGAGCATGTTCGGCGAAGTGCTTGTTCAGCGATCTAAGAATTTCCTCCGAAGGCTCCTGGGATTCAGGTTGGTATGGGACGCGGTTATAATTGTCTGAATATTTATATTGTTGTTGTTGGTTTCCAATGGCGATATTCTTGATCATGCTTTTCAATTCGAATATCTCATTCTTCCATCCGGGCTCTCCGGAATCCACAACGTTTATTCCTTTCCTTGCATCCGTTCTCCCGAAGCTTCTAGTCCCTCAGCGATCTCGTTTAGTCGGGCTCTGGCTTCGGCGGGAGTCAAATTCAGCACACTCCCATTACACGCAGCGTCTAGTAACCTCCTATCATTATCAAGTAACCCATTGTAAAGGTGGGTCACCAAATCTTTCTCCTCAAACCCATAATATGGGCAGCTAGCACACAATCTCGTGAATCTTTCCAACTAGTATTACAACGATTCGTCGTCATGTTGTTCCACCATAACAATCGCCCTTTTTAGCGCAACGGCCTTCTTGGACGGGAAATACTTACTAAGGAAGGCTTTGTGAAGTTTCTCCCAAGTGTCGATACTTCCGGTGGGTAGCAAGTAGTACATTGACGCGCGCTGTCTTTTACCATAAGACCGAAAGCTCTCATCTTAATCAACAGATGTCGTAAAACTCACTAAGATGCATGATCGGTTCCTCCCTAACCAAGCCATGGAACTTCGGTAGCAGGTTGATGAAACCGGTATTGAGCTCAAATGTAACGCCGACATTTAGGGAAGTCAGCGTTACACCCAGGCGTTGTTACGTCAAATCTGGGTCCGTAAGCTCTCTCAACGTTCTCGCAGCCATTGATTCGATCACTGGAATGAAATCAAGTAAATCTGAATTAGTAGCGTGGGTTTTGGACCATAAGATAGGTCCACACCAAGATAACACAAAAAGAGACAAACTATAACAGTTGGCTCCCCGATACCGCCGCCAAAATTTGACAGGCGTTAAACGGTCGTTGGTCCTATCAAAAATAATACAACTAAAGTATCCACTAGTGAAGTGGTAAGTCGGAGTCGAATCCCAAGGGAGCCAGAACGATAGCTTATTTCAATTGTGTTACCTAGTAGTAACTAGGGGGAATTTGTGTGTAAAAACTAATCTTGCAATAGTAAAACGTAAATTGTTGGATTTGTAAAATATATAGATGGAAAGCTCACTCTTTTAGCATCAGCGCATTATTCTTATGGAAAGTTGATCATCGAATTCTATAAAAGTTATGTTCTTTAAAATAAATAATCTAGTTGTCCTACTCTTTGTCGTAAATAACAACTAGTCCAAATAGTCCAAGAAACCCTTGTTGTATGCAATAACCAAAGAAATCCTAAGGTTCAACTACTCAACAACGTAAAGATCAAAGATATGTAGGCCTATGCAATACCATTGGCAAATCATCGATATTCGACACAGGTTTATAATCTCTACAAAATAAGCACTCGCAAATAGTCTATGCTAATTCTGATTGCTACCTAAAAATACAAGACTTTTCAAATTGAATTATCAAGCCTAGTGATATGAATGAATAATAATCAACCGAGATTTCAACCTAGATAAAATCAATATCAATTAATGACAATAATCACAAGAGAATATAAAACAATGCTGAAATTATTATTAGAACATAAACAATAGAATTCTCACAAACAATTCCTAGAATAATGGCCTCAACCTAAGAATGAACTCGTAGGAACTTAGCCAGACATAACCAAGAGAAAGCTATACATGATTATGGATGAACTAACCAGGGATGAAGGTAGAAGATGCACAAAGGTGGGAGCTTTCTTCTTGGCTGTTGAATCTCTAAGAATGAATTTGTGAAAGTGGCAAAAGATCATTCTAACCTAAAAAACTAAAAGTTTATATAGTATCTATCCTCTAGGAAATAAAATACCAGAAAATAAAAGATAAAAAGGGAAAACTGTCAGAAATTTGGACTAGATCAGCAATTGGGCCGGGTCCGTCGCCGAGTCGCGATCGAGACTTTATAGTCTCGACCGAGACTTTTTCCCAGTCACTCAGAAATGGCACCAGACTCGGTCGCTACTCCAAGTCGCGATCGCTACTTTCATGTCGAGGCAAAGTCGCGATCCAGACATTATATTCTCGGTCGAGACATCTATGTCGAGGGCAAATCTCGATCGAGACATTATAGTCTCGGTCGAGCATCTTCTTCGTAGCTCTTTTTCGTCTTGAAACCTTCTCTCGGACTGGTCTTCGGTCTTTTGTAAGCTTCCGAGGCAGATCAGCTTCGCCTCTCAGCTTCTCCATAGGTGTAGGTGTGGTCGTCTTCCTCTCTAGCTCCGTCCCAAATGCACTAGAGGTGAGTACAAATAGGATCTCCATAATCAATACCACAAAATAACGCTTAAGAGCATCCCGCAAATCTATAAGTGAACATCATACCATATTCAAGGAATACCACTCAATAAGCACCTAAACACCACTAATCCTAAGATAATAGTCGCTAGTTACACCATATAATAAGCTCCTATCACACTACAAGAAAGCAAGTTAAGTACGTTAGAGCGAGTTTGGGTACCTTTTTCGAACTGTGATATGATCGCTGAAACTGGATGGGACTTCATTTGTTGGTAATCCCGCACTGTGACCTCAGTATTATCTTGTAGCTTCATCGTTGTAGTCTTGGACAAGCTTTCTGGTCCACCAGATTGGTCACTTGGTCCCGATTGAGGACTCTCAGGTTGCGCTTGACCGCTGCTAGTTCCCGCTTGAGAGCTAGAAGGTCCAGGCTGAAGTAATTGAGGGTGTTACCTGACCTGAGCGAGATGATGAAGGTGTAGCTTGATCATTGTTGAATGGACCACTTCCTTGATCTATATTCTGAGTGTTGTCCTTTGGAATAGCTTCGTCACTTGGATTGCCTTCTTCTTGAGCCGAAGGTTGAGAAGCGCAACCAATCGTCATCATCACTTTCTATACCTGTGGAAGTCGTAGAAGGTGGAGCTTGAGGAATGTGTGGAGAAGCTGGAGGTAGATCAGGGCTAACAAATGGATAGTCATTCATTTCTTCAATGCTATCAAGTTGTCCTTCATCAAATTTCACATGGATACTATCTTCTTCCCTCTGAGTCCTCAGGTTGAGCACTCTATACCCCTTGTTAGCTGGAGCATAACCTAGAAAGATAACATCGTCGTTCCTAGCATCAAATTTATCCAAGAGATCCTTCCCATTGTTATTGACGTAACACTTGCAACCAAACACTCGTAAGTGAGAGATATTCGGTGTACGTCCTTTGAGCAACTCATATGGGGTTTTCTCTAGGATAGGCCTTAACAAGGCTCAGTTAGTAATATAACACGTTGTGCTCACAGCTTGTGCCAAATATGAAGCGACACCACTAGAGAGTAGCATTGTTCGTGCCATCTCTTGTAGAGTCCTATTCTTGCGCTCAACAACTCCATTTGCTCAGGGTTCTAGGAATAGAAAAATTATGATCTATACCCCTTTCATCAAAAAATGCTAAGAACTCCCCATTCTTGAATTCGGTTCCATTGTCAGAACGAATTGAACAAATGGGGAGCCCCAAACTCTTTTCTAAGAAAAGTGCATGAGTACGAAACGTTGCAAAGGTTTCGCTCTTGTCTTTTAAGAAGAGAGTCCAGGTGTAGTGAGAATAGTCATCAACTATAACGAAAATGTAGCGATTACCTCCCTTACTCTGAGTACGTAGTGGTCCACATAGGTCCATGTGGAGAAGTTCTAGAGGAGCCTTTGTCTGCACTACCTTAATAGATGGAAAGGAGCTTCTTGTCGCTTTGGCCTTTGAGCAAAATGAGCATGAAGTCATGGATTCCACTTTGATGCGAGGAAGACCACGTACCAGGTCTTTGGACTGAAGCTTGTTGAGTAGATGTAGACTAGCATGTCCCATTCTCTTGTGCCAAAAACTGGTTGTTTCTTCGAGTGTAGCGAGACATAGGTTGCGCTTGGGGGAGAAGGAGTGATCGAACAGATATGTATTGTCAATTCACTTACCCTTTAGAAGTATTTCTTCATCAGGGCTGACCACTGCACATTCACTTGTGTTGAACCATACCTGGTTTCCCCCTTGGTCGCACAACCGGGCTACACTGAGTAGGTTGAATTTGAGGCTTTCCACTAAGTTCACATCTTTGATTTCTATTGACTTGTTGAGATGTGCGCTGCCTCGAGCTTTGATTCTTCCTTGCTTCTTGTCACCGAAGGAGACGCTGCCTCCCTCCTTAGCTTGAAATGAGAGTAGTAATGTTGGATCACCCATCATGTGACACGAACATCCACTGTCGATATACCACCTACTCTGCATTCCAACCTGCAAGCGAAGAAATCAAGCTTTGATATCCCAACAAAGCTTGCGCTTCGAGGAAATATTAGACATAGCTATTCCTGAGCTGGTCTTTTGGACTGGCTCATAATAGCTATGATCGTTCAAATCTAGCACTAGATGAGGTCTCGCTTCACGAAGCGCACCTCTGCGTGCTGAAGCGCCATCGCTCTCGACAGGTGAATGTCGACGACGTGTGCGCTTGCCCTCAGATTTAGCCATTGGCTTATAGGCTTGTTTTTTAGGCCTTTTAGTTCCTCACACTCATGCCTATCGTGTCCATTTTTACCACAAAAAGTGCAGTAATGGTTACCTCTCACGTAACCATACTTCCCTTTTCCTGGTCTAAATGGTGCTTTCTTCTCGAGTTTCATAGGCTGAGCTGGGGCGCGCTTGTTTTTTATACAAGTGATGCGCTTTTTCCCCATGAAACCACTCTTTGGTTCGGATGGTTGTTTCTCAAGGACATTGATTCTGCTTTTCAAATGAGAGTTTTCACTCTTGCAGGTAGTCAAGTCTTGTTCAAGTGGACTTAAGCTTTTCAGAGTAGTCGCTTGTTTGAGGAAAGCTGGTAGAAGAAGAAGACTCTTGGGGGTCATAGTTTGAGAAACAGTCCTTGCCTCTACTAGTTTAGTCAGGTCATCTAGTTGGAAATGATTTGATCAAGCTTTATGTCCTTAGTTGAGTCAGAGTTTCTTTCCAACACATTTCCATGACAACGCTCACAAGATTTAGAGAGAATTTTGGGTCTGTCATGCAAATGTTGAAAGCTCAACTATTACTTCTTTTTTAGAATTTAGTTCAACCTCCTGTTCTCTAGCTACAGTAGCTAGAGACTTATGTTCAACCATTAGTTCTCTTAAGAGGCAAACGAGGTTGCGCTTAGGTAAAATGTCAAGATTTATATTCGCTACCTCAATTTTAGAACCAGAGTCTGAATCGGATCCTTCACCAGCCATTATGCAAACATCTGTTTGCGCTCCATCTTAAGAATCTTCGTCTGATTCTCCCCAAAGTGTAACAAACGCTTATTTAGGGGGTTGCTTGGAGTTGGAGCTTGCGCTTGGATTTACCTTGGCATGAGGACAAGCCTTGGCTAAATTTCCTTTCTCGTTGCAGTTAAAGCATGTAAAGTCTCGGATATCGTTGCTTGGTTGTAGGGTCGCGCTTGAATCCACCTTGTCTCTTAAAGAATTTCTTCACAACCTTGGTCATCATGGCGACATCTCTATCATCATCATCGTCTCCTTTGTCATCATTCTCTAGTTTCTGGAGGACGCGTGAGAGCTTGAGCGCCATGCCCTTGGTTTCTCGTTCTGAGATTTTCTTTTCATTGTCCTTGATTTCTTGTACCTTGAACTTTCCTGCAAGCACAGAAATAGGCAATCCTCGAGTCGCTTTTGATTGGAGAAGAATCTGCTTGAGAGTCGCGTACTTGGAATTCACCCTATGGATGAATGCCATAGAGTACTCCCAAGCCTTCTTTTCATTCCAGCGGATAGCATTTTTTCATAAAGAATTTGACATCGAGAATGATAGTCAGATACAAGCTCATTTTCTCCCATTTTAATGGAGAAAAATTCACGGTTTAGCTCAAATAGTCGGTTGTCCTTCATATCTTCACTACCTGAGTGCATGTTGATGATGGTTGTCCACATCTCTTTAGCAGTAGGAAGGGACATTACCTTTGTAGGATCGTTGATTTTCCTTAGGTCGCGACGGCAGCGACCTTGTGGTCTCAAGTTAACTTTGTTGATCGTAAGGATCTTTAATGTGCGGAAATAAACTTGAAGACACAATGTTCTGCAAACAAACTCGTATATTGGTTTCCAATCCTAGTTACAGTTCTAGTTTCATACACAAGAAACTTCTAAGCAAGCTAGATCTATGAAGCAACTATACTAAACTCTCTCTCACGTTCACAATGCCTGGTTTCGCCTCTCTTCGTCAACACATGACAAAAATGCTATCTCCAATATATATAGACCATCTAACATCTGGTCTATCGAATCTACTAACTAAATCGAATCTAAACTGAATTGCATCAACTAATCTTCTAGTTATAGAAGATATAAAATAAAGAATAAAATAAAACTTATGCTAAAAGATAATGTTTGTACTAGATAATCATATCATTGGGTATCTAAGCAAATCTACTAAAAAACGTGAGAGACACGCTCTAGTCTCTGCTGATCTTCTAAGTGCCGAAGCAATGCGCTTCGTCTTATAGTCTTGAGGTCGCTTTGATGGCATATCGTCTGCAGCGACCTTCCATTGGCTTTAGCGACTATCTTCTATGCTTGGCACTAGTGCTCGTCGTTGATAAGTCTTTACAGCTTAGACTTTACAACATCTTACGTTAGACAAATACTTGTCTGTGATCGTCGCGACCTTCTCTGTCATGGAAGCAACCTTCGGTATATAGTCGCGACCTCTGATTCATGCATAGCGACCTGCTCCTGATCATCGCGACTTGCTTTCCGTGCTCTGCTCCACTCCATACGCTTCCTAAGTACCTGTACTGAGTAAACTCAATGTAGATGCTAAAAGCAAGTGTTTGTTATTATTAAAACTAGAGAAACTGAGGTAAAGCAATACTTGCTTGACCCAACAATTTCCCCCTTTTTAAATGATGACAAACAATATAAGACATGGCATATATTTAAGGCGACATGTTTAGAGAACTATTGAATCTTCTAATTTATATGAACATGTTTAGAGAAGCAGTGATAAGTAACACTTTACCTTGATCAAGTCTCCCTTTGTCTTTCCATAGGTTGCTTCTTATGGTAATAGTTCCCCCTGACTTAAACAACCGGTATGCCAGGTCTATTCCCCCTTTTGACGTCATTGAAAAAGTCATGCATATATATGATTAGGGAACTAAGGAGGCTATCATGATCTACTCTCTAGAGGAATGATTGATAAGATGCCTAATCGAAAGGAACTAAGTTATAACTAGGCAAGATAATAGAGCAAGTAGAAAAACGAGCAAAGCATACTTTTATATATATATCGACTACGCACCCAAAAAGCTACTGGCTAGATTAACCTAAGGAAGAGACTAAAAAGGACTCGGAACCTGGAAAAAAAAAAGACAACTAAGTTGCTTCTTCGGCAACAGGAGCAGCGTGTTCCGAGGATGTCGTGATCTTTGGTTGCTTCGGTGTTGTAGGCGCTGGTGCTTCCTGTGATGGTGTTACTCTGCCCATGCCTTTTCATAGGCTTGGCATTGCTCAGATGAAAGAAACTGGAATAGCACTGGATCTGGTTATTCGTCGCGCACACATCTTTATTGATTGGTAGTAGCGCGTCCAGAATGTTCTTATTTGACTGCAGCAGATTCTCGTTCATGACTTGCTGATAGAGGAAAGCGGCTATCAGATCGCGTGCGATGGGCAGCTCAGAGCCTGGCAGGGGGTAGGCAGAGGCGCCTTCAGCGACTTCGTCCATTTTACCTTTTCCCTTGCTGGAAGTCGCTTTGAACTTCACTGGGGAAGGAGGTGGTGTAGCTTTTGCTGGATCATGAAGGTCGCGAAGGCGGCGAGTGAGCTGCTCAGTCAGTATGTGGGTGCAGCGTCGCTCATTGTTGAAGATATGCCAGGTATGGTCGCTATGGTAGCGACTGAAATATGGTTCGCGATACCCTGTAGTGGCGAAGCGACCTCTAAAGAGCACAAGCGATATCACAACGGACCCAAAACACGCGTACCTGTTTAAGAATTAGCAACATAGAGGTCCTAAACTATTCACTCTCAGTCCTAGTTGGGGTAGACACATGCATACATTTAAAATTGAAGGACAAAAACACATAGAATAGTACATATGCATATGCAATTTGCAAATTAGGGTAGGACTTTAACATCAAGTGGATATTCCCACTTGTGAGCAATGAGGATCATAGCGAACGTTACACAAGATTAGGCTAGGGACACCGTATAATCACATATCATATCTCGTTGGGCTTTGTAATGGGCGAAGAAGCGATCAATGTGATTAAGTTCATAGGATTTCAAAGAAGAGCATGCAGGACCATAATTTCTAGCAAGATCTATTAAGTCGCGAAGATTCACCTAATTATTTCACAAAGGCATCAATCAGAGCATGCGAGAGACTAAAACTAATGCTAAAGTTTGCCAGTCATTTCAAGCGAGTCCTAAGTTCCCAATATCAATATAAGCAGATAGTTCTAGTCAGAGTAGAGGGAACTTACAGACTTAGGTCGCTTATGTGAAGGGGATCATTCCCAGAAGGATCCTTAGATTGACAAATTGATCCTTGTTCAAGGCTTTGGTGAAGATATCCGCCACTTGCTCTTCAGTTCTACAATGAGTTAATGCAATGTTCTTCTTTTCCACATGATCCCGCAAAAAATGGTGACGAATGTCAATATGTTTTGTGCGCGAGTGGTTCACTGGATTCTTGGATATATTTATCGCGCTTGTGTTGTCACATTTGATCTCTAAGGTTCCTAAAGCGATACCATAGTCCGTGAGTTGTTGCTCAAGCCATAGCAATTGAGTGCAACAGGAGGCAGCATCGATATATTCTGCTTCAGTGGTGGATAAAGAGATGGAGTTTTGCTTCCTAGTTCCCCATGAGACTAAGCAAGGGCCTAGAAATTGAGCCATGCCCGAAGTGCTTTTCCTGTAGTAGGCAGCGTCCATCGCGCTTCTGGTGATATCTTGAGGGATTTCTTCATCTCCTAATTCGATGACGTTCCAACATTAAGCGTCCATCTACTTGATCCATGTTTTGTGCATTTCGATCCACCATTCGAGTTCGCCTTCTTTTAATAGAGGTGGCTTGTTGAGAGTTTGTTCGTGAGTTGGAGTCGAGGAAGACATTGTTGATTACAGAACGGTTCCTGCTCTGATACCAATTGTAGGATCTTTGATTTTCCTTAGGTCGCGACGACAGCAACCTTGTGGTCTCAAGTTAACTTTGTTGATCGTAAGGATCTTTAATGTGCGGAAATAAACTTGAAGACACAATGTTCTGCAAACAAACTCGTATATTGCTTTCCAATCCTAGTTACAGTCTAGTTTCATACACAAGAAACTTCTAAGCAAGCTAGATCTATGAAGCAACTATACTAACCTCTCTCTCACGTTCACAAATTCCTGGTTTCACCTCTCTTCGTCAACACATGACGAAAATGCTATCTCCAATATATATAGACCATCTAACATCTGGTCTATCGAATCTACTAACTAAATCGAATCTAAACTGAATTGCAACAACTAAATCTTCTAGTTATAGAAGATATAAAATTAAGAATAAAATAAAACTTATGCTAAAAGATAATGTTTGTGCTAGATACTCACATCATTCCGTATCTAAGCAAATCTACTTAAAAACGTGAGAGACACGCTCTAGTCTCTGCTGATCTTCTAAGTGTCGAAGGCAATGCGCTTCGTCTTATAGTCTTGAGGTCGCTTTGATGGTATATCGTCTGCAGCGACCTTCCATTGGCTTTCGCGACTATCTTCTATGCTTGGCACTAGTGCTCGTCGTTGATAAGTCTTTACAGCTTAGACTTTACAACATCTTACGTTAGACAAATACTTGTCTGTGATCGTCGCGACCTTCTCTGTCATGGAAGCGACCTTCGGTATATAGTCGCAACCTCTGATTCATGCATAGCGACCTGCTCCTGATCATCGCGACTTGCTTTCCGTGCTCTGCTCCACTCCATACGCTTCCTAAGTGCCTATACTGAGTAAACTTAATGTAGATGTTAAAAGCAAGTGTTTGTTATCATTAAAACTAGAGAAACTGAGGTAAAGCAATACTTGCTTGACCCAACAACCTTATCAATGTCTTTACGGGGAAAGCGCATTTAGGATCAGCTGACGCACTTTGGCATTCTTCTCCATTAGTTGATACTCCTTGGCTTCCCATTTGGAGTCATCTTTCTCAGAAATTATCTCATCTCCCTTGTCGATGATTTTCCACCACTGATAATCTGTTTGCTGTATTAATTCCTTGTCATCGTAAGCCACCACTCCAATTCACCTTCAATGAGTACATGGGGCTTTGCGAGAGAGATTCCGAGGTTGCAGTTCGACATGTTCTTACTCTTCAAAATCCTAATGATCTGCAAAAAGGATTAGTGCAAAAATAGGCAAACCTGTAGCTCTGATACCAATTCTAGGTTCGTGTTTATTAAGCCACTATTGTTCAACGTCTTCTAAGGTTCATTAAGTCTTAGATGCGCTTCTCAAGTATCAAATTGCGCTTTAATACTTGGAGATGTGCTTGACCAGTGTAAGACACTTAGTAATTGATTTACTAAAGTCCTTGAATGCGGAAAAGGTCAGACAACAATAAGAGCGCGCTTTAAGTGTTTAAAGCGCACTAATATTTGTACACAAAGAGTTTTCCAAACGGTGAGAACCCTAAGTCACTAATTGACTTGGGATAAAACTCACCACTACAATGTATTGATTAGAAGAAGGTTACAATCTCTCACTTCAACTCTTTGAAGCTCACTCGTAAACTCTCTCTTTACAATACTTGAGTTCATCTCTCTAGAACAATGGCACTTCACCTCTCTTGATTACAACTGAGTAAACACTTAAGCTCTCCTAGCTTCTCTCTGAATTCCTCACTTTGTAATACCTAGAGTGAATGCAACAGTACACTATTTATACACAAACCTTAAGCTACAACTCTAACTTAATTTCGTGTAACAAACAAAGACTAAGCATATTTCCACCTCATCAATCTGTGCGCCTTGATCAGATTGTAAGAAATAATCAGCCGCTCAAATTAACTTGGTTTTGTTCTTCCACTTGTTGATGCACGCCACCTCAGCAATCTGTGTCCACTGCGCTAACAAACTATCCTCCACGCTGGCGATCCCTGGTTATGCGTCTCAAAGTCTTCAAGTTCTTCTCACACCACTTGTGCACTCAACTTGAATTCTCCCGCTCACCAGCCTTCCCTTGTATTTCGGTAGTTCTCTTCTACGACAGCGTACACCCTGTGCTATGGTGGAACCTCGTGATCAACACTTCTTCCACTTCATTCAAGCGCATCTTCTTTGCCTTAGAAGCTCGCCTATACTCACTTCTGGACTTGAATGGGATTATTAAACACCGCTTGCGAAACTTGCTTTCTCCGCTTGGTGTTAAGCGCGACTAAGACCAGTCGAAGCGCATCTCTAAGTGACTTAAGCGCATGCCAGAAGATATTACAATAACCTGGAAAGCTTAAAACACTAGGAGATTAAACATATTAGTTTGTTATCATCAAAACAAAGAGAAATAGATTAAGCTCTAATAAGACTATTAAAGCTCAACTAACACTTTTGATGATGATAGATTAGTTGAGTCCCAATCTCTTACTATAGATTCTAGTCTAGATTTTCTCTATCAAGTCTTCAGGAGGAGATGGTTTACAAGGTTGGTAACAGGTATCAATTGTGCAAGCTTCAGTGGTTGAACAAAAAAGCCTTCCAGATCATCTTAAATATGTGTTCTTGGGTGAGATTGACACTCTACTAGTCATTATTTCAAGTAAGCTCACCCAAGATTAAGATGGAAGGTTAGTCAGCGTGCTAAAGAAGAACAAGTACGCTATAGGATGGAAAATTTCTAACATCAAGGGAATTACCCTACTTTTTGTACTCACCGCATTATGCGAGAAGGTGAGGAGAAACCGTTTACGCAGCCTCAATGGCGCCTGAATCCACCCATGATGGAGGTGGGAAAGAAAGAGGTACTCAAACTCCTGCAAGCCGGAATGATCTACCCCATCTTTGATAGAAAGTGGGTCAGTCTAACACAGGTAGTTCCTAAGAAGGGAGGAATCCAAATAATATAAAATCCTAACGGTGATAAGGTTGCTACTCTACCCCTCAACGGATACCAAGTATGCATAGGTTGTCGTAAGTTGAACGCGGTAACAAGAAAGGATCATTTTCCCGTCCAATTCATTGACCAAATGTTGGAGACTAGTAGGGCGTGTCTATCATTGTTTCCTACACGAATACTCCGTCTATTTCCAAATAGCCAGTGCACCCGAGGATCAAGGCAAGACAACTTTCACATGTTAATTTGCAGGTTATACCTATCTCTGTATGCCTTTGGGGTTATGCAACACCCAAGGTACGTTCCAACGGTGTATGCTGAGCATCTTCTTGGAGTATATAGAGAATTTTATAAAGGTGTTCATGGATGATATCACCTTGCATGGAGATGATTTTGACTCATGTCTCGATCACCTATTTTTTGTTTTTGCGAGGTGCGTAGAAACAAACCTTTGCTTAAACTCAGAAAAATGTCAGTTCATAGTTTATCAAGGCATGATGTTAGGATACATAGTTTCTGCTAAGGGATTTGAGATCGATAAGGCAAATGTCGACATGATTCAAACTTTACCCTACCCTACTAACGTGCGAGATGAGCGTTCCTTTATAGGCCATACAGGACTCTACCGTATTATTAAGGACTTTTCAAAATCTCCTCACCCTTATGCGAATTATTGAAGAAGGCATTGGATTCTATTTCAACGATGCATGTAAAGTTTCCTTCGATGATTTAAAGGAACGCCTTACAAGTGCACCTATTACCTAAGCTCGTGATTGGACGAAGCCCTTTGAGCTTATGTGTGACGCGAGTGAATATGCGGTACGGGCGGACCAGGGCCAAAAGGAGGCACGCGCCTCCCATGTCATTCAGTATGCTTCTACTATGTTGAATGACTCCCAAAGAAATTACACTACAACGGAGAAGGAGTTCTTGGATGTGGTCTTTGCGCTATAAAAGTTTCGCTAATACCTTTTATGTACTAATGTGATTATATACACTGTCCACGCAACCCTTTGTTACTTAATGGAAAAGAAGGGCGCCAAACATAGATTAATTCGGTGGATTCTCCTCCTAAGTGAGTATGATGTTGAGATCAAGGACAAGAAAGGTGCTAAAAAAATTTTAGTTGAAACCTTAGTAGACATGTTGTCATGCGGAGATTGTCGCTATTCTTCGGTCAAAGTAAATCCCTTCCAACTCCTCTACAAGAGTAGAGTGACAAGTAGGGGTCGAACCCCACAGGGAACCAAAATGCAATAAATTCTCACAATATTAATCCGGTTAACTAGAAAAGTAATAAAAGGGGATTTGTAAAACTTATTTGTTTGTTTGATTTAAATGGGACGAACACTTCATATGATTGGTCTTCACCTACTAGCATGATTCAATGGTCCTAGTTTGCACTATTCGGGTTTTCTCTCTATTCCTAATGCTTATATGTCTTCTAATTTCCCTAATCCTTGTTCTAGAATAGCTAATTATGTCAACTACACCTAATAGCCCTTACCTACAAATCCAGCCCCAAAAATATTAAGACTTTCTCCTAGGCAACATAAAGCACATGAATAGATAGGAAGGTGTAGTGCCACTTGGCCACTAACACCTCATTAACCTCCACATCCCTATAAGTCCAACAAGTCCAAATAGTGATATTTGCTACTAAGTAGGCAAGGTTCTCTAACTAGGATAAACCATGACCTAGCTATATTAAATTGAACTAAACAACCTAGGTGATCAATCCAGAATGCAAATTCAAATCAATAGATAATAAACGCAAGAGGATAAAGCAATAGATTCATATTATAATTGAGATCCAAGGATAGAAAACCACACATTAAATCATCCTAGTGGCACAAACCAACCATACGAAGTCTAGGAGACTACTCCTGGCTCATTGCTCTAAAACTACGTAAATTGAAATGAAGGGTAAAAGATTAAAGATGATTAGGGAGGAGGTAAAAGTCTCCCTATTTATTCTAAATGACAAGAATTAACCTACTAAAACCCTAGTCCATAATTTACAAATGGAGGAAGCCCAAAGCCCAATCGCTGCACAAGGAAAAGCTAGGGTTTGGAAGAAATGTCAGCGCGGTCGCATCCTGGGCCGGACCTTGAACCTTAGTCTTCTTGGGTTGGTGCAGGCGCGCAGTATTGGGGCGCGAGCGCGCACCCAGCACGGTCGCACGTCTTGAGGCGCGGTCACACCAATAGCGCCAGCGGTTTCGACTTGCACCCTTTTGTTTTTCTTTCCCTGGGAAGCTTATAATCATTATATTTATTGCCACGGCTTCGCTTCGTCTGAATAATGACAATAAGAACTCTAGACATGCCAAATTCCTCATTATAGGAGCTAACGGCCACGTATTTTGATGTATTACGCGTTGCCTATCAAACCCCCACACTTCAAACTTTCTCGTCCTCGAGTAAGCAATTGATAACTCCACACGAGAGCACTGGGTATGGATGGATTCATGATAGTGGTCGTCGGCTCCACACTCTAACTCTGGCTACCTACAATCGTAAAGCAATGGGCGTAGATTCTGACTCTAGACAAAACTTCAAAATAATGTAATTTAACTAACTAGACTCTGACTAACAATGATATCAAGTATCCCCCAAGATTTGAACTACGCTTACCTCTACGCAAATGCAATCACCTATATCTCCAAACTATACCGAAAATGTCTCTATCAAAGTGACATATATATGTGAATAATGAAGGATTAAACAAGCAACTAGAACTCATCCTAACATGCTTCCTACTTATGATAATTCTGCACAAGATCCAATACTGTTGAAAACAACCATCAACCACACTGTAATCAAGTTATACCACATGCATTTTTCCTTGCTCCCTTTTATCCTATTACACTTTTTTACACCTTTACATTTTGGGTGCAGGGCCTGTCCATTTTATGGTCCAGGCCAAATTATTTTAGGTAGAACCTGTCCATTTTATGATCCAGGCTACTATGAAACTATTTGCTTGATATGCCATGGAGGATCGGACCCTCGGTTATTTTTCTCACCTCAAAGATCGCGTGCTCTTCTGAATTTATTTTACTTGGAGCTCACTACCTTTATATTTTTTTTTCTTTTTGATGCAAAAGGACGGGAACAATTTATTGTGACATAATGATAAACAAAAGAAAGGTGGTGAATATGCAATCTTGATAAGGCTCTAATGCGTCCTAGTCATAATGCACATGCTCAAGCCTAAGTACTCTACTTAATCCAACATATTCTCACCACACATACTTGAAATATTAGTATCTAAGGCATAATAGGAAGATTTGAGGATCTTGCATCTTTATAGGAGTTCATATAGTTACAAACAAGGGGAAAACTAAGAAAACTGACTCTTAAAAAATCAAGAAAGGGGAAAACTGACTCAAGATTTTAAAATGCAGGGATATGTGAGGCTAATCCCCTACCCCACACTTAAATTACACAATGTCCTCATTGTGAAATAATACACATATAACTCAAGTGGAGAAAAGATAAATTACCTCTTTGCCAGGTTGCCTCCCGGTCAGCGCCTTTGTTTAAAGTCGTTGGCTCGACGTACCTCTTCTCATCCTGCTTCGACTAATCTGTTGGCCAACTTATCCTTTCGGATCCAATACTGCTCAATAACTCTTTTCTTCTTTGTGAGCCCCTTATCGTATCCCTTCTTCTTTTCCACATAGTGTCCCGGAGGTAACTCTGAAGTCATTTAGGTACCTGAAAAATGGGTGGAAGAGAAAGAGGGATTTGTCCTTGTAATATTAGCATGGAGGACCCATCGGACAATGCTAACTATAACCTTTCACCATCCCTCTTGGGATCCACTAACTTTATATAAAAAAACAATCGCTTCCTCATCTTCAGACTCCTCATCACTCTCGATATCAAAGCTAACTACATCTCCATCAAACTATAAAGATAATATCCCTCTCCCTAAATCTACTTTAGTGCCGGCTGTTCCCATAAATGGTCTCCCTAACAGTATGGGTACACCTTCCCTAGCATTCTCCATATCTAGCACTTAAAAATCTGTAGGGATGAAAAGTCTATCTACCTTGACTAGCACGTTCTCTACTACCCCCCTAGGACGAATAGTCAACCCCTCAGCTAATTGGACTAGAATATTTGTCTCATTTAAAGGTCCAAGTCCTAATTGCTTGCAGAGGGAGTACGAAAAGACATTTATAGCGGCCCCTAAGTCTCGCATTGCTCGATCAAAATTAGTATTGCCTATTTGTCAAGGGACAGTTACCATACCGGAATCATTGAACTTACGACGCATGTGTTACTGGTAGATTTCAAATACTCTCTATCCGGCTGATACTCTGCCGATCTCCTTCATATTTTGCTTCCTCTTAACCGTGCGAAGTTCCTTGAGAAACTTTGCGTACCTCGGTATGCTTTAGACCAGCTTGAGTAGTGGGATGTTTACGGCACACTTGTTGAAGATCTCGAATAGCTCTTTATCGTAAGCTGGACTTTTGGTATCTTTTATTGCTTCAGGGAGTGGGGCCGGAGGCTTCTCCGAATAGAGCGGAGGGAAGTTCGGGCGTACACAATTGCCCCGCCCTAGCTTGAAATCGCCTATTGGGTCGTCTAGCTCTTCTTCTTTCTCTATTGGACCTTCCTCCTCAACTTTCTTCTTCTCGATTATCTCGACAGTAGACTCGGCGCGGTCCCGCACCTGGTGAGCGCGGTCGCGTAAACCTTCTATAGCCCCTCCGCGAGTGCGCTCAATGGGGCGCGGTCACGCCAATTTTTTGGAACTTGGTTCCGTGATCATGCGGTCGCGCTCCTAGAGAGCGCGGTCGTACGTGCTCTCAGTTGATGGGGGCGCTGGCACACTCAGAAGGTGCGCGGTCGTGCAAAACTTCTGTAAGGGGGGTGCACTCGCGTGGTGTGGTTGTGCGAAGGCGCGAGCTCTCAGTATTGGCAGCGCGGTCGCGTGTTTCTGCGCACAGGCACGCCTCTATCAAATGCTCTTCTTGAATTGCTTTATCCTCGGAATTCCTACCACTCCTCAACGCTATCGTGTTGACATTCTTCAAATTTTGACTTTTTCTCGCCATGTTTTGGTTCGGATTCACCACTGTCTGGGCCGGTAGTGAATTTGATTTGTTTTCACCTAATGTCGAGACTGTTTGCGCGATCTTCTCCATTTCAACCTCTAAGTTCTTCAGCTTGGATTCGGTGTTTTGGGCGGTTGATGCGAGGGTTGCAACGGTCTTAGACAAGTCCTTGATCATCTTCATAGTGGGAGCTCCTTGAATCTGCTGCTACTCATAAGGCCTCCACCTCTGTTGGTCCTGCTGATCTCTATACCGGGGTTGGAAATTCTGCTGTTGATTCTGCCATGGGCGAGGGGGTCTGTATCCTCCCATCGTGTTTACCTCTGTGATTGTATCCTCCCGAATCTCAGGACATGCCTCCAAATGGTGACTCATACTCGCACAAATACAATAAAGTTGTGCGGGGCGCTGCTCGCTATTAGGCAGCAACTTCGCGAGCATTCTCTTGATCTAGGCTATCTCCTGGCAATTTTGATCCTTCCTTGTTCGAGCTTGCGGCATTTACAACCCTCGTGTTGTATGCCCTTCCAAATCTTCTCGTGCTCTCGGCCATGTCGAGCAACTTCTCTATTACGTCTTCTAGGGTCATGTTAAGAACACTTCCTTCGCACACAAAGTGAATGATCCTTCTCTCATTAGAAATCAACCCTTATAAGGAACAACACCAAGTCCGGTTGCTCATAGCCGTTAAAAGGGAAGCTAGCACAAAGCCCTTTGAATCTCTCTAGGTAGTCGTATAATGACTCCCCCCTTTTGCTCAACCTGTGCGATCTCCCTCTTCAGCACGTTTGCTTCCTTCACCGGAAAGTAGAGGTTAACAAACTCTCGGTGCAACTTTTCCCATTTGTCTATTGTTCACGTGGGGAGGTAGTAATACCATGCTCTACTCGTATTCTTCAATGTGAAGCCTAATGCCCTCATCTTGATTTGCACCTTTGACACGTTGACCGGCTTCATGGTCATGCCAATGTCGTGGAATTGATTTAGATGCATTATGGGGTCTTATGCGGGCATCATGTGGAATGTGGGGAGTAGGTTGATCACTCCGGACTTAATTTCTAAGGTCACTCCATGCGCAAGTGGTGGTAGGACCACTTCTTGAGGTTGTTGCGTCAAGTTGGGAGTAGTACGCTCCCGCAGCGACCTGTTTATTGCTAAGTTGTTTTGTTGTGCGTAGGCTTCTAGGAATTGATTCATTAGTAATTGATTGGCATGCAGCTTCCGGTGTTTGCACTGGTGGAACCTGATTGTTGACTGGATTCTCTAGATCCTACATCATTTTTGTGGCTCTCTCTCTTAGTCTTCTTCTAGGAGCTCGTTCAATTTCTGGAATAATCTCAGTAAAGGAAAGATTAGTAGTGCGGGTGCTGACCATGCACTAGTCAGCACCGCAGTTAATCAAACTAATATCGTAAGAAAAGACAAATTGGTTCCCCGGTAACGACACCAATTTGACAGGCGGAGATTGTCTCTAGTTCTCCGGTCAAAGTAAATCCCTTCCAACTCTTCTACAAGAGTAGATCGGCAAGAAGGGGTTGAATCCCACAGGGAATCGAAATCCAATCAATTCTCACGATATTAATTCGATCAACTAGAAAAGTTATAAAATGGGATTTTGTAAAACTGATTTGTTTGTTTGATTTAAATGGGATGAACACTTCATATGATTGGTCTTCACGTACTAGCATGATTCAATGGTCCTAGGTTCACTACTCGGGTTTTCTCTCTATTCCTAATGCATATATGTCTTCAAATTGCCCTAATCCTTTTTCTAGAATAGATAATTAAGTCAACTAGCCCTAATATCCGTTACCTACAAATCCATCCCTAAAACTATTAAGACTTTCTCCTAGTAGCATAAAGCACAAGAATAGATAGGAAGGTGTAGTGCCACTTGGCCACTAACACCTAATTAACCTCCACATCCTATAAGTCCAACTAGTCCAAGTAGTGATTTTTTCTACTAAGTAGGCAAGGTTCTCCAACTAGGATAAACCAGGCCCTAGCTATGTTATATTGAGCTAAACAGCCTAGGTGATCAATCCCATAATTTCAATTCAATAGATAATAAATGCAAGAGGATAAAGCAATAGATACATATTATAATTGAGAATCAAGGATAGAAACCCCACATTGAATCTGCCTAGTGGCATGAACCAACCATACAAAGTCTAGGAGACTACTCCTAGTTCATTGCTCTAAAACTACGTGAATTGAAATGAAAGTTAAAGATAAAAGATAATTAGGGAGGAGGCAAATCTCTCCCTATTTATTATAAATGACAAGAATTAAGCTACTAAAATCCTAGCCCATAATTCACAAATGGAGGAAGCCCAAAGCCCAAGCGCAGTATAAGGAAAAGCTAGGGTTTCGGAGAAATCCCTGCCTGTAAGGGCGCGGGCGTGGGCGCGCGCGTGTCAATGCAGTCGCGTCCTTCCGGGCCTTGAACTTTAGTCTCGTGCGATGGTGCTGGCACGGTCGTGCCACAAGTGCCATCGGTTCCGACTTCCACCCTTTGGTTATCTTTCCCTCAGAAGCTTATAATCATCGTATTTATTGCCTCGGCTTCGCTTGGTCTGAATAATGACAATATGCACTCTAGACATGCCAAATTCCTCAAAATAGGAGCTAACAGCCACTTATTATGATGTATTACACCTTCCTATCACATGTCTATGAGGATATCTCCCGAAGCCAGAGATTCACACTACATTCCTTAATGAGTACCTCTTCCGTATCCAGCATACTGAGCCATGGTATGCTGATTTGGTGAATTATCTCCCCACGAGAGACTTTCCTTACACATTCAATAGGGGTGCGAAGGAAATATTGCGCAGCCCAGAAAAACAATTTGTGTGGGATGACCCTTATTTAAGGAAACTTGGAGCTGACCTAGTTGTCTGACAATGCGTTGGAGAGAACGAGGTATCGTCTAAACTTGGATTTTCCATGACGGTGCTTTTGGAGGTCCTTCTGGACCTAAGAGCACGGCTAGGAAAGTCCTAGAAGCTGGATTTTGGTGGTCGGCCCTCTTTAGCAATGCAATGACTTTTGCAAATCATGTGATAAATGCCAAAGGGTAGGGAACATGAACCATCAACTTGAGATGCAACATTAATCTCCAATGATCTTTTGCGAGTTTTTTATGTTTGGGGGATTGATTTAATAAGTCCATTCCCTAATTTGGGAGGTAATATTTACATTCTTCTTGGGGTGGATTATGTGTCCAAGTGGGTCAAAGCTAAGGCCACCCGTACTGATGATGCCAAAGTAGTGGAAGACTATTTAAAATCCCACATACTTTCTAGATTTCGGATTCCCAAGGTAATAGTTAGTGATAGGGGACACATTTTTGCAATAGAACGATAGCTTCACTTTTGAAGAGATATCATGTTAGGCAGCATATCTCTACGACATATCACCCCTAGACGAATGGCATGGAAGAGGTGTCAAATAGAGAGATTAAGGCTATTCTAGAAAAGACAGTTTCATCTAGAGGGAAAGATTGGAGCCATAGGTTAGATGATGCTCTATGGGCATATAGGACAGCTTTCAAAACACGTACGCTATGTCACCATATCATTTATTGTTTGGCTACACTTGTCATTTGTCTGTAGAGTTGGAGCATAGAGCTTACTAGGATTTCCATAAGTGTAATATGAATCATGATGATGTTCGGGGGTATAGGAACTCCAATTGAGTGAATTAGAAGAATCTAGGTGTGAAGCCTATGATAATGGCTTGCACTACAAAGACAAAACTAAAGCATGGAATAATCGGAACATCTTGAGGAAGATTTTCAAACCAGGGGATAAGGTCCTATTATTCTCTTCTCATATCAAGTTTCTCTCAGGGAAGATAATATCTTGATGGACGGGACCATATACCGTTGCCAAGGTTTACCCTGATGGTGCTATTGACCTATATGACTAGGCGACCCACACTGTTTTCAAAGTTAACGGGCAACGAGTGGAGAAGTATTATGAATGGTTCTCTAAGGATATGGTTGAAGATGTTGACTTGGAGGAACCCCATGTGCCACATTGAGCTTGAATGATGTCGAGCCACGACGTTAAACAAGGTGCTTCTTGGGAGGCAACCTGATGCAAGTACGTTTGTTTTTCCCCATCTTCATTGTAAGTTAGAGTAGGTTTATTTTACCATTCTTTAGCTGATTTCTTGCGATAGAAATTTCGTGGGTTGTGAAAACATTATGCTCATCGGCGCCCGCCGATGCGAGCTCGTTTTCCCCCTTCACCACATAACACTTATGCGGCGACAGTTGCCCATAATCCGGCGGCAGCCGCCCCCTACTTTTGTTGTTTTCTGCAGGTTTATATTGGTGCCCACCATTCGCCTTGGCACTCCAAAGGTATAATTCCTAAAATCTTGAACTTCTTTTTGAAAACTGAGTGACAATGTGATGTTTCGTGAGAAAAAGAATAGAGTGTTTCCACAAGAATTCGAGAGTAAAATAATTAATTGTCAAGAAAAGAGAGAAAACACGAGTGCATTTGTGAGATAAAAGAATCGGGGAGTGATAGCATAAAAAGAAAGAGATGCTAGAGTGAAAATTGAAAGGGAATCCCCCTCGAAGACAAAAATAGAGTGTAGAGATGTGAGTTTTTAGTGATTGTGAGGTTTCCACCACCGATTACCATCTTGAAGGCCGGAGAGTTCCCTTAGTTGTATAAAACTACTCATGGACAATCGTTCATAATTTCATGCCTTGACTAGTGATCCATTTTTCCACCACCACCACTAATGTATTTGCCGACATTCTATCGAGCCCGAGACATCACTTGTCTGAAAATCACTTTCAATCACATGCCCACTTTCAATAACCATGACAACCAAAACCATGAATTGAAGGCGACACCGGGAGCTCCTAAGTTCCTTTCTACGAGAGTCCACCATTCTTCCCTGGTATTTCTTTTCTTTCCCATATACATGAGGTCTATATATTTAGGAAAATGAATATTTTAATTGGGGATGGAGGGAGATACCTACCTATCATTTTGAAAAAATTAAACGAGCATAAAGATTTTAAAAGCAAAAAATCAAATCCTGGGATGAGTTGAAAATCCGAAAGGGCGGCTCGGGCAATAAGCAGGTAATCTGGCGGGCAATAGGCCTGGCAAAAACAGGATTCAGAGTGATAGTGAGGATTAGTGAGCATATTTATGAGAGTGTTAGGAGAAAACCCGAAAGAGCACCTAAGCAAGAATTTGAGTGAAAAGAATTTGAGTATTTTAGGATGTTCGATTCTTACCTAGTGTGGAGACATAAGTGTACAGAGTATAGGACTGTTTTCGGGTAGGTTTTCACTTGGAGCGATAAGGTGTAGTATCCATGAGCTTGCTTTTATCTTAATCTTGTGGAAGGAGGTTAGTCTAGTTTTATTCTTTTTGTTGTGCTTGAGGAACTTATTTCATATCTAGGACATGGCATTGTTGAAGTGTGGAAAAGGAGAGATTTGTGACAATTTTGGTGCTTTGTTGTATGTTTGATGGTATTTTTAGTAGTCTAGGTTAGATTTCTGTTACCCTGGTGTTCGATGCATACCGGTGTGGTTGAGTTATACAGATTTTTCCAAGGGATCAGTGGTTGATTATAATAAGGTTTGATGAGTAGTGGTAATGATTGTTGGACATTACATGTTGTCGCTTGGGAGATTTAGGATTTTTGTTGATTCCATTGATTATGGTTACTCGGGGAGCATGATTTTATGTTTATGAGTGACTAATTTATAAGGATTGAGAGCACTCTATGATGTGATTAGACTATGATGTATAGGTTGGATTGGTGAGAGACGAACTTATTAGGGGTTGTTTCTATGTCAGCGTTTTTGTACCGAGGCTTTCTACAATGGGATTTATTTATAGTAGAGTGGTATCCTATTCCAAGTAGAAGTTTAAGTGTGGGGATGTTTGATAGGCACGTCTACGACGCGTCTCTATAAGCATGGATTTAGCACTGTTTCACTATATTTATGGGCGTTATTACGACATATTTAGTCCAAACCATCATCCAATACAATATATGTTATTCGATCTATTTTGGAGCTTATTAGAGTCAACAAGGAGCTTAGGAAGGATTGAAGACTAAGTCATGCACATCGGAGGTGCAAAACAAGATAAAGGAATCAAATCAGGGAAAAGACCTATTGGCGGTTGCGGCACATCCATCGGCTCCCGCTGATGTGGAATTCGAGCAAGGCCAATAAGACTCATCGGTGCTCGCCGATGACAATCAGCGCCCGCTGATATCCAGACGAACATAAACGACTTAGTCTTTCTTTCTATCTTTTTAGTTGCGATTCTAGGTATTTTTTATTTTTTATTTTTTCAATTTTTGTTTTATTAATATTTAGATTTCATGAGTTAGCATATAATTAAAGTTTAGAACTCTTAATTAGGTCAGCCTCTCTTTGGAGAGATATAGTTCTACATTCTTCATCCAGACCTTTTTATGTATTTGAGTTTTGATGAACTCCACCATGAACTAAGCATCCAAGCTTAGTTGGACCTTGAAGTTTATATTCTAGTGATGTTGTGAGTTTCTCTTTCCCTTAAACTTGTATATTTGTTTTCTCTTCTCTTGAATTTCATAATTAGGGTTTGAATTTCATTGTGCCCTAATCTAGCAAATTAGGTTACGTGACATGGAATCAATTGCTAGGATAGATCAATTCGTTCATCTAGGTCTACTCCTTTGAATATATCATAATTTTCTAGATTCGTTTTGAACTAGGAATTTGTGTAGAGAATTGACATGTAGGCTAGTCGTGAAATGCCAATATCTTGTTGTTTCTTTGTTCATGCTTCCTATGATTTGAATCATTAGCGTTCGATGTTGTTAATCATGAGGAAAGAACTATTTTTCTCATTTTGAGGTCTAAGTTATCTTAGGATAGAAGTAGTAAAACATTGTATGTGTTAAGGTGAAGTGAAATTTCTATGATCAACTTGTCAAATATAAATGGATAGTGTCTAGCAAAGTGTTTTTCTCCAATTAAACTTATTATTGTTAATTTTATGCATTTGGTAGTATTTTAAAATCGCAACTTAAAACCCCTTTAATTGGTTACTTGGATTAATTTAGAGTTTAATTATAAGATTTGTGCCTCCTTGTGGATTCAACCCCTACTTCCACTACATTCTAAATAATAGGATGTAGTGTCAAGATAGGAAATCTCTAAAAAGAGCGAAATGCTATTTCTCGCCTTGTTTTCATAACAAGGTGTTTGTTTTCCCTAATCCAAATGCGACCAGCAAACACTTTCTCAGTTATCACTTTCACTAAGCCACTCATTTTCTTACAAGATGGTCTCACATGTTCTCATATCAATCAAGTCCAATTTTTCACCAGTATAGACCCTGTCGGACTTCATTTTTATCACCTGGACTGTCTCGTAGGGTATTCAATCCATCCTAGGATTTTATATGCCTTTTTCATTTTTTTTCTCTTTCTTTTATTTTCTATTTTTCCTTTTAAAAAAACAATCCTCGGAATTACATACTCAATAAATCAAGCAAAACTCAACAAACCAAGACAACAACTACAAAAAACTCAACAAATCCCAAAAACCTCAAACCAAATATAACACAACTCCAAACAAGACTCAAACATCAACTGCAAAGACTCAATCCAAAACAACTCTCAAGATGACTAAAGAATTCAAAAATAACCCAAAATCAAGCTAATATAAACAAGATAGATGAATTAATGAATTTATTATCTCCCCCATACTTGAACCATGCACTGACCTCAATATAGAAAAGAAGGACACTATAGATCAAGGAAGAGAAATATGTTCATTGAGGTGATGACGGCGGTGCAGAACTTGTGAACCGAAGACGTAGAAGAATCTGGCAATGATGGATGGTGGTCGTGCAGGTGTGTCATTGGAATCCATGCAAAGAACCGGAACCCAATAACATGGAAAGAAAAATGGTGTTTTCGGCGCAAGAAATGATGTGACTCGGGAGGCAGTAGCATTAGATATGGAAAGAAGAAGCGGAAAATGATGAAAGTGATGGTGTAACAGAGTGTGATGGGTGTGTGACGAGCATCGTGATGCCCAGTCAAATTAATAATTCCTAACCAGCTACTCTAACTTGCAGAGTGGCAAGAAAGGATCTATCCCACATGGAATCAGGTATTCACTTCTTGTGAAATTAATCCAATCAACCTAATAGTAACTAAAAAGGGGGAAATAATTTAATGCAACTAAACTAACAATTGATTTGAAAAGAATAATGGCAAAGTACTTCACTTAACAAGTATCCACACAACAGAAAGAGTGATTGATCATTTACTTCTTAATTACTATTGGGCTCATTCCTAATCTTTATATTCTATAGTTGTCCCATCCCTGTTCTTGTATAGTTAATAGTCCAACTATTTCTAGTAACCCTTACTTAAATAAAACCTTGGAACTATCAAGATTTAATAATTAAGCAGCAATGAACTCAAGAATAAATAGGTGCATGCAGTACCATTGACTCAAGGTCGATGTTTAACACACAATCAACCCTCCCTACAATGACAATACCAACTAGGTCATGTATTGATTTCTACCTAACAATAAGACTCTCCAACTTGGACAAGTTAGACCTAGCAATATGAATAGACTTATTCTACCTAGTTGATCAGGCTAGACAAATAAATCATATTCAATAACCAATTATGATCAAGAGAGATGAAACAACTAGAATATAATTAATAACCAAAATGGAATTCTTTTAATCAAATCATCTTTTGGATTCCACAAATTGAACAAAGTAAATGGAAATACTCTTGCCTCATTCTAAAACAACGTAAAACTAGAAAATGTGTAAACTGGAATAATGAATGATAGGGTGGAGGCAAAAATCTAACCCTATTTATTAACCTAACAATAGAAGACTAATCTCAAGAGACCCAGCCCGAGCTCCATCAGAAAGTAAGTAAAAAGCCCAAAGTGATGCTCGGTGAGAGAGGGAACTCGTAGATTCTTGGCCTATCAGAGGCACGGTCGTGTTAGCACGGTTGCATTTGGGCCGAACTTGGTATTTTTCTCCGCGAACAGTGACGTGGTCACGCCACCTAACGTGTGGTCGCGCCAGGGCTTTTGTGGTCCGGCGCGGCTGCGTTCTTGTGTGCACGATCGTGCTTCGTCCCTTTGAAAATCTTCTCTTCCAATTTCTGTAACCCTTGTGAATAACACCTTTGCTCCGCGAGGTCCGGATCACAGTAATATGCTCCATAATCCTGCCAAATCACCTATAAATGATGCTAACAACCACTTGTTGTGACATACTAGATGTCGCCTATCAAAACCCCCACACTTAGACCTTGATCGTCCTCTAGTAAACTGCATCTAACTAATTAGCGATCTCATAGAGTATAGAAGACTTGACGATAGTGGTCGTTGAATCAACACTTCAGCTCCTAAGTACCAGCAATCATCAAAGCACGAGTGTAGACTCCGACTATACTAGAAAACTTCAAAAACAATTCAAGACTCAACAAGAATCTAAACTAACACAACAATGGCATCAATCATTTCCTAAACTTTAACTATGTGTATCCTATGCAAGTGCACTAAACATGAATTTCTAAAAGATGTAAAAGATGTTTGTAACCAAGTAATATATGAAGGATGACAACGCAAGGTCAAATAAACAACAAATTCTTTTCCTAACATTCTTCATAATCTATGATAAGAATTCACAAGCTCCAACACCATCGAAAGCACACAAAAAATAACAACTCAACTCAAGTAATGCCACATATAACTTTTTATTGCTTCTTTTCATCCTATTTATGTATTTTTCACTATTTTTCTTCTTATAAGATCGTTATTTAGGTATCGGGCTTGTACGTCTTATGGTCTAGGCAAATTAATGAAACTCTTTCCTTTCTTAGCAATGGAAGATCGAACATGGGGTGATCTTTCACACTACGGAGATTGCGTGCTCTTCCGGCTTATTTCACTAGGAGTTGACTACCTTCTTATTTTATTTTTATTCAGTTTATAATGAAAAAGGAAGGAAGCAAGATAATATGACTATACGGCAATACTATATATGAGATGGTAAAATTACAATCTTAATATTGGTCCTAATTTATCCTAATCATAATCCACATGCTCAGGTCAAAGTCCTCAATTTGATCAACCATATCATCATCTTACATAATCACAATATCAACATCTAAAGCATAATAAACATATCCAAAATCCATGCACCATTATAGAAGTCAACAAAGCATCAAATAGGGGGGAGGAATATGATAACCGACTCCAAAAATTCAAAAATACTAAAAAAATTCAAAAACAAGGATAGTTGAGATAATTCTCTCCCCCACACTTAAAGTACACAATTTCCCTATTGTGAAATAAAGAACAAAGGTAGAAGATAGATGGAAGTAGAAAAATACCTGTTTGGATGGGTTGCCTCCCGGACAGCGTATTTGTTTAAATTCATATGCCTGACTTTTTCTCTCTATCGCCCAGCACTAGGCTCCTCAAGGGCCATCTCATCCTTCCCGATATAGTATTGCTCAATTCCTTTTCTATTCCTTAAATCCTTGTCATACCATCCTTTCTTCTCTATGTAATGCCCCGGAGGTAACGTAGTCAAGACTCACGGTACCAGTATAATAGGAGAAGGATGGGGAAGCTTGTCTATCAGCATCGGGGGTCCATCAACCAAACACACCTCAGTATCACTAACATCCCCTACGGGATCAATCACCCTACATTAGTGCATGAAGTCCCCATAAATGGTCTACCTAAAAGTATAGGTTTATCTCTCCTATCATTCTTCATATCAAGCACATAAAAATCCGTAGGAAAAACTAACTTATCGACCATCACTAGCACATTGTCTACTACTCCCCTAGGACGAACAGTGGACCCATAAGCCAATTGAATTACAATATCAATTTCATGCAAAGATCCTAATCCTATAGTCTTGCACGGAGAGTAAGAAATTACATTAATAGCAGCACCTAAGTCTAGCATAGCCTTCTCAAAATTAGTATTACCGATACGGAAAGGAATAAAAACCATACCTGGATTACTCTACTTGGTGGGCATGCACTTCTGGAAAATGGTTGAGACTCTCTCACCTACGGTGACCTTGTTGTTTCCTTTCAGCTTCTGTTTCCTCTTGACTGTGCACAACTCCTTCAAAAATTTCATGTATCGCGGGATGCTCTTTATTAGCTTTAGTAGAGGGATATTCACTGTACACTTGTTGATTGTCTCAAACAGCTCCTTATCATTCTCTGGCTGCCTAGTATCATTCATTTCCTCTAGAAAGGGAGCACTGGGTTTCAAGGAATCAAGTGGAGGGAAGTTTGGTTGCACATAATTATTCTGTAGGAGCTTGAAATCACCTCGAGGATAATCTATCTTGTCCTCATCATCAACCGGATTACCTTCCTCGGAGTTCAATATTCGAGGCGGCTCATTCTCAACAGAGGAGGTGGTGGAGCGGGTGCGTAGAATTGGGGCGTGGTCGCGCCGATATGCATGTAAGGTGGTGTTGTCACGTAGAGCTGTGCGTGGTCACACGAGTGCAGGGGGGCGGTCGCGCCCTTCCTTACCCTTGGTTGCACGGGCACTCGACCCTGGTGCGCGGTCACGCCTATAAAAAAGGTCTCTAGCACGGGCGCACATCTCATAGCGTGGTTGCGCCTCTAATGAATTCTTAGCCTCAAACTCTTCTACTAATGTTTCCACCGAGTTTCGACCACTCCTCAATATCATTGTGCTGAAATTCCTGACTCTGGTTCACTGTGTTCTGGCTCGGGTTCACCAAGGTCTGAGATGGTAGTGAATTTGACTGATTCTAAACCAAAGTGGACATTGTCTGCTCTAATTGGCCTATTTTCACCTCGAGATTATTGATGCTTGCCTCTTGGGTCTGGACGTGGGTAGTGAGATTCTTAGTCAATATAATTTTATAATGTCCATAATGGAGGATCTGGGATGTTGTTGCAGGTCACGAGGTCTCCATCTTTGTTGTTGTCCAGGCTTGTCTCTATACCTCAGGTGATAATTGTTTTGTTGCTAGTCCACGGGCGTGGAGGACCATATCCAGCCACAACGTTAACCCCAACAATTATATCTTCCTACAACTCGGGACATTATCCCAAATAGTGAGACGAACTCACGCATACCCCACAAACTCTAGTTGTTTGCTTCCCACTCTTCGGTAGTAGGGTCGCGAGCATCTTCTTCATTTCCGCTAACTCATTTGCAAGACCTGAACCTTCTGTACTCGTCGCACTCATTGTCCTTTTGGTGTAGGTTCTCCCAAAGCTCCTAGTACTCTCGGCCATGTTCTGAAGTTTTTCCATGGCATCCTCTGGGGTCATATTGAGAATGCTTCCTCCGCAGGCAGCATCAATCATCCTCCTCTCAGCAATCAGCAACCCTTGAGTAAGAAAAAGTACCAAATCATCTTGCTCGTATAAATGAAAGGGGAAGCTAGCACACAACCCCTTGAACCTCTCCAAGTAGTCATATAGAGACTCCTCGTCTCGCTGCTCAACTTGCGCAATCTCTCTCTTCAGCGCGCTAGCCTTCTTCACGGGGAAGTACCTAATTAAGAACTCCTTATGCAGCTTCTCCCAACTATCAATGGACCGGTAGGAAGGTTGTAGTACCAAGACCTGGTCGTGACCTTCAGTGTGAACCCAAATGCTCTCATCTTTATCTGCTCTTCCGACACATTGGTTGGCTTTCTAGTCATGCATATGTCGGGGAATTGGTTGAGATGCATAATTGGGTCCTCCTTGGGTATATCATGAAATGTGGGAAACATATTTATCACATCGGACTTAAGCTCGAATGTCACTCCCTGAGCAAGTGGTGATAGGACTACCGCTTGGGGCTGATGCGTCATACCGGGAGTAGTACTCTCCCGCAGCGTTAGTTACCGCCATTATTTCCATGAACAAATGCCTCCATAAGTTGTGTGATTTGATCTATCTTCACTTGTTGGTTTGCAATTCTCTGTTCAGGGATCTGCTCCCTAACTCGCTCATTATCCATCTTATTAGTCTCGGTTCTCCTCCCTTTGTGATTCCTACGAATGGTCCTCTCGATTTCTGGATTGAGCTCAACAAGAAAATGATCATTAGCATGGTTGCTGACCATACACTAGTCAACACCAAAGTCATTCAAATCAATATCTGGCTTAACTTTCTTCATAACTTCCCCATACTTGATGGAATCAAGGGGTTGTTTAGGCTTAGACACCGGTACATGTAGAGTAGGAAAAAGGAGCATATCGGTCTCAAATGTTAGTAGCATTGTCCCACTGGCCAAAGACATATTAGGGGGGGGGTCTACGGTGGCAGGGACAATGGAATCAATCCGCAACAATAGAGAACACATCATGAGCATCAATTGGACATTTCATAGCATCAAAAATATCAAAGTTCACAACCTCCCCATCAACCTCAAGAGTAAGAAATGCATCAGCTAAATCAATCTTAATTTTGGCAGTTTTCATAAATGGTCAACCTAACAAAATAGGTACCACATGATCCTCATAATCCATATCCAAAACAAAGAAATCAGCAGGATATATTAGCTTATCAACCATAACTAGTACATCTTCAACCACCTCGTTTGGGTAGACTGTAGAACTATCAGCAAGTGGAATCACTATTCCTGTCTCATTCAAAGGTCCCAAACCAAAAATATTATAGAGAGAGAAGGGAATAACATTAATAGATGCACCCAGGGCAAACATAGCTTTATTAAATTTAGTCTCACCTATAACACAAGGAATACTCATCATCCCATGATCGCGGTACTTCTTAGGCATACGCCTTTGAAACACCGTGGAGACACATTTACTAACCTTGACCTTCTATTTTCTCTTCAAATTTTGTCTCTTCTTGTTTTGAATAGATCCTTCAAGAATTTAGCATATCGAGGAATACTCTTGATAGCTTTAGTAGAGGAATGTTTACCTCACATTTGTTGACTATCTGGAACAATTCCTTGTCATTCTTTGGACTTCTTGTATCTTTTAGGTCTTCAGGAAATTGTGATGGAGGCTTTTCAGACCCGAGAGGAGGAAACATAGAACGAACGTAGTTCTTCTTCCTCAATCTAAAGTCATCCATGTCTGCATACTCCTCCTCTTTATTATTCTATAAGATTTTCGGAGTTTTCTTGGATACTGGAGCAGGTCCACAAGCACGTGGATTGAGAGGTGTGGCCTCGGTATCATCGTCGAGCCAATCTGGTTCATTGAATTCCAAATCGCGAGTGTCAAAATGTGGGAGCGCAAATCCGGAGTGATACTCCGGGCCATGGCTGCGGTTTTTCCATGCGAAATTGCGGAGTCCCACTCCGGGTTGCAATCGCGGTTTGTTCCATGCGTGATCGCGGTGTCGCAGTCCGTCTTCTCCGTTGTTTCTTCAAATGAAACTTCTTCACCAATATGACTTGTTTCCAGTTGACTTCCACTTCTTAAAATAACAGCACTAACATTCGCCCTCGGGTTTACCACTGTCTGAGATGGTAGAGACTTCAAATTATGTTGGATCAAGGCGATGACTGTTGTAGGAATTTGACCAATCTTATTCTCCAAACTTCTAATGCTTGACTTTGTTTTCTACATATGAGTGGTGAAGTGTTGGGTCAATATGTCAAGCCTTTCATCGGTAAATTTTTGAGCATTTGATTGTGGCTGATATTCAGATCTATATTGTCGTTGTTGTTGTTGACCTTCTATCTTATTTCCCCATCTAGAGTTAGGGTGGTCATTGTACATCTTGTTGTAATTATTAGCTTGAGGATCAAACCGAGGATGTTGAGGCCCATAACCTCCAGCAGCATGAACATAAGCAATAGTATCATCTTGCTATTGAGGAAGTAGGGTGGAAATAGTCAGCACAAATTCCACATGCTTTCACCTGCTAGTTCTGATTCTGCAAAGCTATATATTTGATCAAATTCTTCAGTTCAGCTATCTCATTGACCACACTCGAATTTTCAGAGCTTGTAGCATTAGCTCCCTTCCTAGTATAGGTTTTCCCAAAGCTTCTGGTACCATCAGCTATATCTTGAAACTTAGACATAGATGTTTCCGAAGTCATATTCAAAATAGTGCCACCACATGCAGCGTCAATGTATCTCCTCTCATGATCAAGCAAACCATTATAAAGATGAAGCACCTAATCATCTTCATCAAAATCATGAAATGGGCAGCTAGAACATAATCTCTTGAAACACTCATAGTAGTCATAGAGTGTCTCATAATCTCCTTGCTCAATGTTGGCAACTTCTTTCTTCAAAGCTTTCTCCTTCTTCGTGGGAAAGTACTTGTCAAGGAACGCTTTATACAGCTTTTCCCATGTATCAATGGTACAAGTGGGTAAGTGGTAGTATCAAGCTCTAGTTTTGTCTTTCAGGATAAAACCAAAAGCTCCCATCTTAATCATCTCTTTAATGACGTTGGACGGCTTAGTACCCATGCCGACGTTGTGGAACTCACTTAGATGCATTATTGGATCTTCACCGACCAATCCATGGAATTTAAGGAGAAGATTGATCACTCTTGATTTCAGTTCAAAAGTAACGCCACCTCTCAAGGGTGCAATTATCACAGCAAGAGGGTGTTGCATCAGATTAGGAGCGGTCAGCTCCTGGAGAGTGTGTTGCGCCATTACTTCAACCTCTCGCTCAAGTCGTGCCTCTCTCAAGTTCCTATGAAAAGTTCTCTCAATTTCTGTATCACAATCAACAAGAGATGAAAAGTAAGTAGCACGGGTGTGGACCAACCATAAGATAGTTCCACACAAAAGTCAATCACATGAAAATTCACAAAAATTGACTACCCGGCAACGGCGCCAAATATGACAGGCTTAAAATTGCTACGCTTGATCAAAATAATTATGGACTAGCAAACTATAGCAATATAGCGCACAAAAAAATGAACAAATTAAGTAACCAAAAGGGGGGTTATCCTTGCAATATGTAACAACTAAGATGACTATGTATAGGTTCAAGAGAGAGAAAGGTGTTTCACTTATCAGATATCCACACAACAGATAATCAGGTTGATCATATAAGTCTATTCATCCTAAGTTCAATCAATCCAATTGCCGTCCTAATCCCTGTTCTAATAAAGTTAATAGTTCAACTAGTCTTAATAACCCTTACTAAAATATAACTCCAAAACTATCAAGATTCAATAAGTCAATAGTAATATGGTCAAGAGTAGATCAGTGCATGCAATACCATGGACATCTATTCGGATACTCCATATACAATCAGTTCTCTACACAAAAGGCAATCACAACTGAAAGTTCTAAAACGCGTTCATTAAGCCACTATTGTTCTATGTCTCCATGGTTCATTAAGTCTTGGATGCGCTTAACAAGTATCGAATTGCGCTTCAACACTTGTAGATGCGCTTGCCAGTTTAGAACACTTAGGAATTGATTTACTAAGTTCCTGTAACACGGAAAAGGCCAGACAACAAAGCGAGCGCGCATTAAGCGTTTAAAGCGCACTGTATTTGCACATACAAAGTTTCTCAAAGTTGAGAACCCTAAGTCACTAGCTGACTCGGGATAAAACCCACCACTAGACTTGTATTAATAGAAGAAACAATTACAACTCCAGCTTCAATCACTTTGAAGCTCACTCGTAACACTTCTTCTACAATACTGAGTTCAGCTCTAAAGAACAAATGAAGGCAATCTCAACACTCTCTCTGATTACAAACAAGTATATCACTTAAGCTCTCTCTAGCTTCTCTATAATTCTCTCGGTTTGTAACATCTAGAGTGAATGCAATAGTCCTCTATTTATACACAAACCTTAAGCTATACCTCTAACTTAATTCGTGTAACAAAAAAAGACTAAGCATAATGCCACCTCATCAATCCGTGCACCTTGATCACTTCACCAGAATTAATCAACGGCTTGAATTGAATTGGTTTTGTCTCTTCTTGTTGATGCACGCCACCTCAACAATCCGTGCATTTCGCTCTAACAACCTTCCTCCACGCTGGAAATCCCTGGGGTTGCGTCACAAAAGCCTTCAAACCCTTCTCGCACCTCTTGCACACTCGGTTTGAATCTTCCCGCTTACCAGCCTTTCCTCACGTTTGGGCGTTGTTCTTCTGCGATAACGCGCACCCTTTGCTTTGGTGCAACCTCGTGATCAACACTACATCCGCTTCATTCAAGCGCATCTTCTATGCCTTATAAGCTCGCTTATACTCACTTCTCGAGATGAATGGGATTATTAAACACCTGTTGCGAAACTTACTTTCTCCGCTTGGTGTTAAGCGCAACTGTTACCACTTGAAGCGCATCTCTAAGTGACTTAAGCGCATCCTTATAGATATAACAATAACCTGGAAGACTTAAAAACACTAAGAGATTAAACATATTAGTTTGTTATCATCAAAACAAAGAGAAATAGATTAAGCTTTAACAAGACTATTAAAGCTCAACTAACAACAACTACTTCATGCAAATCATGCTTGCTACAAAGATATATGATATTCAACTAGAGTAATCAAACACTAACAATATGAAGAATATTAATAAACCTAGGAGGCCAGCATAGATAAATTAACACAAATCAATCAGATCTAAGCACAAGAGATACTAAAACAATCAAATAGGAATTAGAAGAAAGGTAGAAAATGCACAACCAAAATCGTCTGAAGGCTTCAATTGTTAAGCGAAACAATGATGGATTAGTTCTTCATAGAAAAGGAAACGAGAGAAAATTATTAAAAGAGAGCAAGTGTGTCTATTCTCCCACCTAAAACAAGGCCTTATATAGTAGCAAATCTCAGCTGAAACTCCCAAAAATCAATCAAATGGAAAATGGAAAAAATAACTAGATAGGAAGAAACTGCTCCCGCATAAGGGAAATTAACTCCAGACAAATCTACCAACACCACGATCGCGCTTGGATAAAACCGAGACCTCACCTACTGCGATCACAAAATTCCCAAACCGTGACCGCAACTTCTGCTGTTAGGTCAAGCTAGTATTGCTTTACCTCAGTTTCTCTAGTTTTAATGATAACAAACACTTGCTTTTAACATCTACAATGAGTTTACTCAGTATAGGTACTTGGGAAGCGTATGGAGTGGAGAAGAGCACGGAAAGCAAGTCGCGATGATCAGGAGCAGGTCGCTATGCATGAATCAGAGGTCGCGACTATGTACAGAAGGTCGCTTTAATGACAAAGAAGGTCGCGACAATCACAGACAAGTATTTGTCTAATATAAGATGTTGTAAAGTCTAAGCTGTAAAGACTTATCAACGAAGAACACTAGTGCCAAGCATAGAAAACAGTCGCTAAATCCATTGGAAGGTCGCTGCAGACATTATACCATCAAAGCGACCTCAAGACTATAAAACAAATAGCGCATTTGCCTTCGGCACTTAGAAGATCGGAAGATACTAGAGCGTGTCTCTCACGTTTTAGTAGGTTCGCTTAGATACGGAATGATATGAGTATCTAGCACAAACATTATCTTTTAGCATAAGTTTTATTTTCTTCTTTATTATATATCTTCTATAACTAGAAGATTTAGTTGTTTCAATTCAGTTTAGATATTCGATTTAGGATTAGATTCGATAGACCAGATGTTAGATGGTCTATATATATCGTAGAGATAGCATCTCGTCATTTGTTGACGAAGAGAGGTGAAACCAGGCATTTGTAAACGTAAAAGAGAGGTTAGTATAGTTGCTTCATAGATCTAGCTTGCTTAGAAGTTTCTTGTGTATGAAACTAGACTGCAACTAGGATTGAAAAGCAATATACAAGTTTGTTTGAAGAACACTTTGTCATTAAGTTTATTTCCGCACATTAAAGATCCTCAAGATCAAACAAAGTTAACTTAAAGACCTCAAGGTCGCTGCCGTCGCGACCTAAGTAAAGATCAACGATCCTACAATTGGTATCAGAGCAGGAACCGTTCTGTAATCAACCATGTCTTCCTCGACTCCAACTCACGGACAAACTCTCAACAAGCCACCTCTACTAAAGGAAGGCGAACTCGACTGGTGGATCTAAATGCACAAGACTTGGATCAAGCAGATGGACGCTCAACGCTGGAACGTCATCGAATTAGGAGATGAAGAAATCCCTGAAGATATCACCAGAAGCGCGATGGACGCTGCCTACTACAGGAAGATCAAAGTTAATGCCAAAGCTCGCCAGATGATCTTCATCGGCCTACAGCGCCATGATGTTGACAAGGTAAAAAGTCTCCCTACTGCCAAGGAAATATGGGAAACGATCATAGTCATTCACAGAGGAAGTGAAGACATGAAGCACAACACGAAATTCATGTTACAACGCGAGTTTCATGCTTTCAGACAACTTGAGAATGAAAGCCTCCTTGATTGCCAGTCGCGATTCTTCGTGCTCACAGATAAGCTAACCGTTGCTGGCCACATCATCCCAGAGTATGAGAAGACACTCGCTGTCATACACGCTATGAGCGACAAATTTGAAATGGCTAGGAGTATAGCCTTGATGTATGAAGAAACCAAAGCTCTTCCAGTATCCAAGATCTTTGGGAAGTTCTATGATCAAGAACAAGGCGACAAGCTGAGATCTTTGTCAAGAGGAAGCGACACAAAACAAGTCGCTTTGAAGCTGTCAAACGTACTAGACAGGATGGAGAACCAAGACGAAGAAGAAGATGATGATAAAGACGTAGTCTTAATGACCAAGATGGTCAAGCGATTCTTAAAAAACAAGAAAAGAACCTTACCCTCCTCATCTGACCCCCAACGCGACCTCAGCAGCTACACCTGCTACAATTGCCAGTAAAAGTGGCATCTAGCAAGAGACTGCACCAAGCCAAAGGTTGAGCAATCTGAAAAGAAGGCACTCATGACCACTTCTGCATGGGCAGATGATGATGATGATGATGAAGACTTACATGAAGGGTTCACAGGCTTGTGTCTAATGGCTGGAGAACAAAATTCTGACGACTCCGAGGTATCAACCTCACTCCCTAATAGCTTCACTAAAAGGATTCACATGCTTGATAAACCTGATTTAATCAATATAATTCTAGGAATAATAGAAGAGAGCGAGCGACTACAAACTGAAAATGATAGCTATGAAAAGGAAATAGAAGATCTTCATGCTGAATGTTTAGATTTATCTACTAGACTAGCAAATAAAGAGATAGACTTTCAAAAGGCTAAAGAAACAACCTTGTTAACCAAGGAGTGCTTGGGCTACAAAGGTAAAGCGCTTTCTAAAGCGTCTACACAAGCACCCACTCCTGTTTCTATGGCAAGCGAAAGCCTACTTGAAACTAATGACCTAATAAAAAGGGTCATTCTTGATGTCGCTGGTATCGGATCCCTAATTGAAAAGCGATCAGTTAATCAAACAATGTTTGTTAAAGCAAGAGGGATTGGCTATGAATCTGATGATAATGTTAAATCCTCATCCATGCATGAGAAATTAGCCAAGGAACTCGCTGAAAAGGTTGGCGTGTTGGATAAGGCTCTTCAAGCTTGCAAAAGCAAGAATGAGTTCTTAGAAGACAAAGTGAAAGTCTTAGAAAACCCCAAACATAAGTCAAAATGGTATCATGGGGAAAAAGCTCATGCCATGTATGTATCACAAGCCCAAGGGACTCACGAGGTCAAGGGGTGCACCAAAAATGCAAAGCCCTTTATACCAGGACGTGGAAAATATGGGCGAGTGACCTATTACGACTGGTGTAGATACTGTGGTTGCAATGGTCATACAATCTATAACTGTAAGAAGAAACAGGCTCGTGACAACAAGCCTTATGTTTCTCCTTGCAATGATGTTGCTCATGAACATGCATCATCGCGACCTCAGTACCAACACCAGCGACTTTCAAATCATACCAAGCGATATGATAATTATCACCAGCGACATCAGAACATTCATCAGACATATCAAACTCAAGCAAATCAACATGCTAAACCTAGACCAAAGAGAAAACAAAATGCTAAGATCAACTCTAATCATAATAAATCCTATGAAACTGCTCCCATGACCTTCAATATCATTCATGCTGATGGGACTCGCTCCAAAGCGACCCACGATACTAATTCACCCAGGAAAGTTGAGCTTCACTGGGTACCAAAAGTTTGAATTCTTCTTGCATAGGTTGAAAGCGCTAAGGAATGATGGTTTTTAGACAGTGGCTGCTCTTGCCACATGATAGGCTTCAAAGAAAAATCTTAGCAACTTCCAAGCAATAGAAGGAGGCGACGTCTCCTTTGGAAACAAGAAAAAAGGTGGAATAGTTGGACAAGGAAGAATCCAGCTAAATTCGAAAATTGAGAACTGAAGAGCAAGTGGCGGATATCTTCACCAAAGCCTTGAACAGGGATCAATTTGTCAATCTAAGGCTCCTTCTAGGAATGATCCCCTTCACATAAGCGACCTACGTCTGTAAGTTCCCTCTACTCTGACTAGAACTATCTGCTTATATATTGATATTAGGAACTTAGGACTCGCTTGAAATGACTGGCAAACTTTAACATTAGCTTTAGTCTCTCGCATGCTCTGGTTGATGCATTTGTGAAATAATTAGGTGAATCTTCGCGACTTTATAGATCTTGCTAGAAATTATGGACCCGCATGCTCTTCTTTGAGATCTTATGAACATAATCACATTGATCGCTTCTTAGCCCATTACAAAGCCCAACGAGATATGATATGTGATTATAAGGTGTCCATAGCCTAATCTTGTGTAATGTTCCCTATGACCCTCATAGCTCACAACTAGGGAATATCCACTTGATATTAAAGTCCTACCCTAATTTGCAAATTGCATATGCATATGTACTATTCTATGTGTTTTTGTCCTTCAATTTTAAATGTATGCATGTGTCTACCCCAACTAGGACTGAGAGTGAATAGATTAGGACCTCTATATTGCTAATTCTTAAACAGGTACGCGTGTTTTGGGTCCGTTGTGATATCACTTGTGCTCTTTAGAGGTCGCTTCGTCGCTACAGGGTATCGCGAACCATATCTCAGTCGCTACCATAGCGACCATACCTGGCATATCTTCAACGATGAGCAAACCTCAACGGTAAGAAAAGTAAACTGAAGCGCCGGAAAATAAGCAGCTCAATACGGTAAATTCCACGCACTTCCCGCTTCCCTACCCTCACATCATTAAGAAGATTATGGTGCGTTTGGGACTGTATCGACCTGTGGATGAGCGACGTTGCACCCACCTACTGACTGAGCAGCGCATTCACCGCCTTCGCGACCTTCACGATCCAGAAAAATCTACACAACCTCCTTCCCCAGTGAAGTTCAGAGCGACTTCCAGCAAGGGAAAAGGTAAAGTGGATGACGTCGCTGAAGGCGCCTCTGCCTACCCCCTGCCAAGCTCTGAGCTGCCCATCGCAGGCGATCTGCTCGTCGCTTTCCTCCAGCAGCAGGTCACAAACGAGAAACTGCTGCAGTCAAATGAGAACATTATGGACGCGCTACTAACAATCAATAAAAATGTGTGCGCGACTCATAAACTGATCAAGAGTAGGTGCACCTAGCTAGCTTGCCTGGTTGCTGGTCGCGAACCAGATCCAGTGCTCTTCCAGTTTCTTCCCACTGAGCAACGCCAAGCCTATGAAAAGGCGTGGGCGGAGTACCACCAGTCGCTAGAGGAGGAGCGAGCTCAGGAAGAGGACAAAGCGGCCAAGGCAATGGGGGACGTGCCACAACACAAGAAGCACCAGCGACTACTGCTCCAGAGCAACCAAAGGTCGCGACAGCCTCGGAACACGCTGCTCTTGTTGCCGAAGAAGCAACTTAGTTGTCTTTTTCTTTTTTCATGTTCCGAGTTCTTTTTAGTCTCTTCCTTAGGTTAATCTAGCCAGTAGCTTTTTGGGTGTGTAGTCAAAATGAATATAAAAGTATGCTTTGCTCGTTTTTCTCTACTTGCTCTATTAACTTGCCTAGTTATAACTTAGTTCCTTTCGCTTAGGCATCTCATCATCATTCCTCTAGAGAGTAGATCATGATAGCCACCTTAGTTCCCTAATCATATATATGCATGACTTTTTCAATGATGTCAAAAGGGGGAATAGACCTGGCATATCGGTTGCTTAAGTCAGGAGGAACTATTACCATAAGAAGCGACCTATGGAAACACAAAGCGAGACTTGATCAAGGTAAAGTGTTACTTATCACTGCTTCTCTAAACATGGTCATACATTAGAAGATTCAATAGTCTTCTAAAAAAATGCCTTAAATATATGCCATGTCTTATATAGTTTGTCATCATTAAAAAGGGGGAAATTGTTAGGTCAAGCTAGTATTTCTTTACCTCAGTTTCTCTAGTTTTAATGATAACAAACACTTGCTTTTAACATCTATATTGAGTTTACTCAGTATAGGTACTTGGGAAGCGTATGGAGTGGAGAAGAGCACGGAAAGCAAGTCGCGATGATCAGGAGCAGGTCGCTATGCATGAATCAGAGGTCGCGACTATGTACAGAAGGTCGCTTTAATGACAGAGAAGGTCGCGGCAATCACAGACAAGTATTTGTCTAATATAAGATGTTGTAAAGTCTAAGCTGTAAAGACTTATCAACGAAGAACACTAGTGCCAAGCATAGAAGATAGTCGCTAAAGCCATTGGAAGGTCGCTGCAGACGTTATACCATCAAAGCGACCTCAAGACTATAAAACGAATAGCGCATTGCCTTCGGCACTTAGAAGATCGGAAGATACTAGAGCGTGTCTCTCACATTTTAGTAGATTCGCTTAGATACGGAATGATATGAGTATCTAGCACAAACATTATCTTTTAGCATAAGTTTTATTTTCTTCTTTATTATATATCTTCTATAACTAGAAGATTTAGTTGTTTCAATTCAGTTTAGATATTCGATTTAGGATTAGATTTGATAGACCAGATGTTAGATGGTCTATATATATCGTAGAGATAGCATCTCGTCATTTGTTGACGAAGAGAGGCGAAACCAGGCATTTGTAAACGTGAAAGAGAGGTTAGTATAGTTGCTTCATAGATCTAGCTTGCTTAGAAGTTTCTTGTGTATGAAACTAGACTGCAACTAGGATTGAAAAGCAATATACAAGTTTGTTTGCAGAACACTGTGTCATTAAGTTTATTTCCGCACATTAAAGATCCTCAAGATCAAACAAAGTTAACTTAAAGACCTCAAGGTCGCTGCCGTCGCGACCTAAGTAAAGATCAACGATCCTACATCTGCGATCGCAAAAATTGCAAACCGCAATCGTGGTTCTATGTTTTGCTGAATTTCGTCCTTGTGTCTTCTCCCGCGATCACACGTTGCAAGGCGTGGTCGCGGGCTCTTCTCATGAACACTTTTCGAGCACTCCTCATAGGCGTGACAAAGGTAGACAGGACTAGGATTCTCCTTAGTGTCGTTCCTAGCACATCACCTTTGAGTCTTCTGCAAATCCATAAAATATCATCTCCAAACCAGGATTCCAGAATTACACTCAAACGGCACCTAAAACTCCACTAATCCAAGGCTAATAACCGCTAGATACACAATATGAAATCACTACACCATGTGCTTAAATTGAATTATCCTCTTAGTTGATTCTTTAACGCGCTTTGTCCATTTATGTTCTCTGGTACGCTTGCACTCTTCTTGGAATATCAGCGTGCCTATCGCGCTGCTACGCGAGACTCTAAATGTCTATGTGCGAACCTTGCGCTTCTTAATTCTCATAAGCGAGACTCCAGAACTTCAAGTTAGACCATAATCTATATATATAAGTGTGACATGTATAAGCGTGACATAATCGAGATTGTTGGATACTAATTTTGTTTTCATCAAAACTTGAGAAACTAAGTTAAGCTACTGCTAGCTCAACTAACATTCGTATCTTCTATCGCAATTTATATAGATATTTTTTTAAAATTTGTATTTGATCTGTAAGACAAACGGGGATTAGGATCCTCGATCCTGGTCCCCATCTCTGCCCATCCCCGACAAGGATGGGGATGTAAAAAGATTAAATTGCCCTCTCCACACGGGAAAGGGAATGTGATAGTACTCCCGGCCCCGAACCCGTCCCATAGTCATTCCTATGTAGACCTAGAAATGTGTCGTGTAACTCGGGTTGGATGGGTTCGGGTTGAACATGTTAATATTATTCTTGGTTCGATCGGGTTTGGATCATGTCCATGCCAAGTTGACCCAACCGATTAAGAGTGTTGTTTTAATGATTTTTATACTTTTTATGGAAATAAATTAAAAGTTTAATGATAAAACAATATTAGAATGTTGTAGTTTTAAATAAAATAATAATAATAATTTTAACTAAACTATATAAAACCACTCTTTAATATAATCAGATGTATTATTTAATATTAATTTTTCGGATCAGGTTCAAGTCCTTCGAATTTCAAACATCGATTTTCGAGTCGACCAGGTTTTTGGATGGACAGGTCTAAAATATCTCTTGGGCCGGGTTCGAGTCGGTCTTCACTGGTCAAATTCAAATCAACCTAACAATTTGCATTGTGCCTTTTACCAGGTCTACCATCAAGTAATCATAATGCTTAATTTACACCATATATAATACAGAATCTATAACGTTTAACAACTTAATTATGCTGAATTACGTTAATGAATAATGATAGATGGCTAAGGGATTATATAGCCGAGAGCGAGTTACAAACCTCTTAAGAATATCTAATGTCAATGTTGAATATCATCAAAAAATTACTGATAATCAGACTTTACTTGCGTAAGAAATAGAAACCTCACAGATAACTAAATCTATACCTTAAGACTCGGTCATCTTATTAATTTCATCAACAACTTGAAAGTCTACCTTTCCTAAAGCACTCTTAAACTTTTTGAAGGTCTCTATCTTGACAGGCTTAGTCATGATGTCTGCCACTTGATCAGTGAATATTTATATGCTTATTTCGGTTGTGCAATAGATTCTTGGAAAATCTTAGTAGTTGAATTCTTATCACACTTTACGTTGGTGCAGACATGTCCTTGGCCAAGCTTCTGAAGTATTCTCTTCATTCACAGAACTTGACGAGCACAGACACTTAGTAATTTGACGAGCACAGAGTGTAATAACCCTCTTCTCGAATATTAAACATTTGTATAATATTATTATTATTTTAGTTATAATGATATTTAGTTTAAGAAAAGTTTTATGTGAGAATCATCATTTAAACGAGAAACGATAATAAATATGGAGCGTTTAAATTGCAACCATTGATTAATTGTTGACCACCGTTGACTGGGCGTTGGCAGGCCGTTGACGGTTGTTGACCGGTGTGGGATAACGTTGACCGACATTGACTATTGATCATTGTCGATTGAATGTTCACTAATAGAAATCACACACTAATGCAGAGAAACCATATACTTTTCAACACACGAATAAATCCTACGAAATCAAGCACAAATAAAAAAAAACATTGCTCATTCAATGTAAACTAATGCATAGAAATCATGCATTAACGCAGAGAAACCATGCACTTTTTAATAGATGCATAAATGCTAAGAAACTTAGCGCAAATACAAAGAAATCATGCACAAATGTTAAGAAACCATGCACAAATGCCAAGAAACTATACATAAATGCCAAAAAAGCATGTAGAAATTCAATATTTTTACACAAATGCTTTGAGATCATGCACAAATGCTAAGAAACCTTGCACAAATGATAAGAAACCATGCATAAATACGAAGCAACCATGTATACAAGCTAAGAAACCTTGCACAAATTCACAAAAACCATGCACATATACTAAAAAATGATGCACAGATGTCTAGAAACCATGTTAAATGCCAAGAAAACATGCAAAAATGCTAAGAAAAATGTACAAATTCACAAAAAGCACGTACAAATACTAGAAAACCATACAAATACTAAGAAACCACGCAAAATCTTATGAAACCATGCACAAATGCCAAGAAATCATGCACAAATGTAATGAAACCTTTCAAAAATGCTAGGAAACCATGGACAAATGCTAAGATACCATGCACAAATGTTAAGAAATCATGCACAAATGACAAGAAACCATGTAGAAATGTTACGAAACAATGCACAAATTCACAGAAAGCATGCACAACTGCTATGAAACCATGCACAAATGCTAGGAAACAAAGCACAAATACCGATACTATGAAAGGAACAAATATCATCAATGCTAACACACCGACCATTGACAGAAAATGACCATCGGCGACCGGAATTGATCGGCATTGACCGGCGTTGAATGGCGTTCACCGTTGCTCATTGACCAAGAGCGTTGATTGTTGACCACATGCTCAATCCTAATAATCAAATTTAGAAAAATCTAATGACTAAGATGTGCTCTTATTTCTTATTTAAGTGATCATATTCATGTAAATCGGAATCTAATTTAAATATATTAAAAAATATTGAAAAAAGTCTTTATGACAACACATGTATTAATCAAATCACACCAATTGAAGACGTACTATATATCACACACACTTGCAAGTAGGAAGATACATATAACACTTATCACTAAAGCAAAATAATTAGATCAAATAGCAAAATACAAGAAAAGCACTGCATCTTAATTCATCACACACATAATGGCCTAATAGCGGTTAGCAAGTCGAAATGTTTACGCACTTGCTGTGTTCATGGCTCATCTTTTTCGTCCATGTCATCGATAACCTCTCCAGAAGCCTCTTCTAGTGAGAGACCATTAGGCTCGGGCACTAGGAAGGTGAACATCATGCCCACGAAGTTAATAACGCCAAGTACGATGAGAGAATTCTTCTTCCCGATTCCAGCTGGATATCCGACATCCCTCTTTTTAGGGTCCTTATCTTGTGAGAGGTACAAGAACCCAAAGGCCCCAATAATGGCCCCAGCTTTACCAGTTGCTGCAGATATACCATGACATGTGGACCTGAGCCTAGCAGGGAAAACCTCAGCAGGCACCACAAAGGTAGTGGCATTAGGACCAAAATTAGCAAAGAAGAAAGTTAATGAGTACATTACGATGAACCCAATTCTATTTTCCTTCTTCATCCAATGGTCCCATGGAATCCCAATTGCAAACATAAACACAGTCATGAAGAAGAAACCCATCATTTGGATCCACCACCTTCCAATGACGTCAATGAAAGCTACCGTAAACCAATACCCAGGGACTGTTCCACAAAGTGCAATCAGGGTTTGTGCCCTAGCAAGCTTGAAGACCTCACTTATCGCACTCATCTCGGAAGCTGGAGGAAGCCAACCTACACCGGTAAACAACTCCTTCTGGAATAAGTTTTGGCTATAGAAGGCAATGTCGAGTAGAAACCAAGTACTTGTGGTTCCTAACAGTACAAGACCATATTTGTGGAGAAAAGCCATCGTAAATAGACCAAATTGATGCTTATCATCTCTGGTTAGCTCATATAACTTTTCCTCCTCGGGTCGGACTTCAACCTGCAGTACTCTAGACATGTCAGAGGCTGCTTGTTTGGCATCCTTCGCCACCAAGGCGGTGTATCTTGCCGTTTCTGGCATTTTCATGCGCCAATAGTATGTGAGACCCGCTGGCAAGGCTCCAAACATCAAGACTACACGCCAGATGTAATCTGCTTCAGGTGTGAGCGACTTGGCTGCATCAACCTTGAAAGATGGTGGATGATATTTGCTCTCAAATCCAGCTGACACTGTGAGTGCTACGATTCCACTTACCAGAATCCCAATCCCTTGCATGGCAAAGACAGCCGATATGAAGGCTCCACGTGTCTTCTTGTTGGCATACTCGGACATGATAGTGGCTGAGAGTGGATAGTCACCTCCCACACCGAATCCTAGCCAAAATCGGAATAAGCACAGGGTGGTCATGACAGCCTTCGGTTGACTACCAAAGGAGAGGCCAGAGGCAATGGAGGCGAGCACCATGAGAACCAATGTAATACCATACACCTTCTTTCTCCCCATCTTGTCCCCAAGCCACCCGAAAAACAGTTGACCGGCAAGAGTTCCACATAGTGCAACACCACTTACTGCGGCTGTCACATCAATGGGTAAGCTTCCAGGCTTCCCCGCACCTTCTTTGGTGTAGTACAAACGACCCAACAACTTAGTGACCAGAGAGATGCTAAACAAGTCATAAGCATCAGTAAAGAATCCCATTCCAGCTATAACGATAGTTGTGAAATGATACAATTGTGTTTTTGCGACATCAAGTGCAGTGAGAACTTCCAAGTTCTTACCCATGGTTATAGTATCTCCTCTTCTCCTCCCTTGATTAGTAGTATTAATTAGCCTACACAAGTACAAATATATTGGTTGATCTAAAATTTCATGGTTTCTAAAACTTTAATTTATAATTCAATAAATATCTGTTGGGTTAGACTTTTGTTTTTGAAAATTCCAAGATTTGTAAACCTAAGCTTTTGAAATGTCATATTACATTTATGATAGTAATTACAATCACCTAGATATGAGTAGTAATAATATCCATGAATTAGAAATCAGGTGAAAACATATATTAACCTGTGAAATGAAATAAAAGTTATATATGCACATTACTATCTTATATGTGAACATAATGTACTTAAATGTGAATGTAGAGTGATCAATGCGGCCAAAATCGTTGTATTAGGTTTTAAAATCGCTGCATTAGATTTTAAGTCGTTGTAATAATCCTAGTACAACATTTTAGGTTCAGAAATAAACATTCTAAGTTTACATATAAGATAGTAATGTTCATATATAACTTTAGTTTTATTTCACACTTAAAGATATATTTTTGCCGAAACTTTCCTCTAATATCCATAAATATAACTTTATCCAACTCCCTTCGTAATTTGAAATTTTTTATTTAGAAAACTTCATACATATTAAGGAATATTTTTAACTCTATTTTCCGCCTATAAACATGAATATAAGGAAAACAGAATATTAATAAGAAATATAAAATATATTTAATAAATTTTAACAAAATATGTATATGGTTAATTTAAGATTAAAAAAAAAATGACAATTTCAATTTAAAGAGAGATATTAAATCTTGTACGTTTGGTTGAACGAGCACGTAGATGTTCTCCGTTTATCGTATTTCAAGAAGTGTTTTCATTGGTCATTACAAAACATTTCCCTTAACTATGTTTACATAGAGACCCACAAGAAGTCAAGTTTGATGAAGAATATTCGAGTAATGGAGTAAACTCTATCTTGACCTTAATTATCTTGCATGATGAAAATCCATTAGGATCTCGAGAATCTTTTCAGTTTATAGACCAAAGAATACGCATAGACCAAAAATATGCATTGTTTCTTGCATGTACTCTATTTAGGATAATTAATTCTTTAATGCAATCCTATTTTTATGCTTTAGTTTTCAATACTCAAATTGCACCATTTAATAGAAACTAAAGCAGGGAATACATTTTGTTTTTGCACTTACTTTTTTAGAAGGATTGTTATTGTATGTATTTAGTTGTGAGCTAATAAGGCGTTACTTATGATTGGCAAAACGAATTTCGCGGAATAGCAAAACAATTTTTATTATTTCATAACTTTTGCATATGAATTTGCGGATGGCATTCAAATATAACATAGATATAACGGGGGATATATACCTGAAAATAAGAGTTGCATCAGTATCAAGAAGAGAATTAATTATGGGGAGAGAGAACTATGGAAGGAGTACTATTTTTGTTTTGAAACTTGATAGGATGATGAGGGTTTAAATAAGGTTAATAATTTGGTTTAGGCAAAAAAATAAGGGTTAATTTGGCATCAGATTAGAATATCCATTTTCATTTCATTTTCTGGACAAAATCAAATATGAATTGATTAATATTCAATCATAATTATTAGTATGATTTTCAGGCTGTACTAATCGACATACCAGGCTTTCGATCATTGCATACCGGGTCTTCAAATAATATGATGGCACTCCATCACTTTCGACATTAATTACTATATTGTATAGATTCCTATAAGTATATACTTTCATATTAGTGTCTATTTGTGATGGTGTTTATTGTTTTAATATTTTGTATTTATCAGAATGGTGTAAGCAACGCATACAAATTGCATGATTATTTTAATAAAATATCAAAAGCAATAAAAATCGTCTTATAGTCTTCCCAATACAAAAACAATTTTCTTCACAAAAATGAGCGTGTATCCTTTATTATCAGAATCTATAGGAAAATTTTCGTGAAAATGTATACCCACGTCAGGACTTTAAATGGATACGTACACTGTAACATCAATAAGAAAGCAAAGACAACCTATGTGCCATTCATTACCCTAAATGCTATAACTTGAATACACCGTCACACCAACTTTTCTTTACAACATGTTGATAGAAAAATTCTTACGACCTCTGAATATAAACATATATTATTTTATAATAATTTTTTAAATATAAATATATGTTATTTTATTAATTTTTTATTTTTATCATATTTACCCCTATACAATTATTACTTTAAAACTACTTTGTTTCTCTTTACATTGATTTACATTTCCAATACAACTTTAATAGGGCTATTTAGGAAAGGAATATTTTTAATTTAATGTGTGTAAAATTTTGTCTAAAAACATGTATTTGTATCCGGATGGACTAGATGATTTGGACGAAAAAGTAGTATTGGAAATGCATGTTTTAGTATTTAACAATCAATGAAAAAATATTATTTGAGAATGAATTACAAATTGATAATTAAGAAAGAGCATCATCTACGATTTGTTTTATTAAATTCTATAGTCCATATCTTTCTACTCCTTTCTCCTTATATGTAATTTTGTGGAAGCCCAAACACTAGTCATCGTTTTCCATCTTCTCTTCCATAACTTTGAAACGACAAGAATCCGGACGTCCCATCAATGAAAGTGCAAGAAGAAAAGTCTTTTGGATAATTGAACGGTCTTGATAAGTCTTTTGAGATTCTTATTCTGTTTTAGAATTAATTATCATAGAAAGTCTTGTGACATTTATGTTTCCGTTCTAGAATTAATTAACATCGCAAGTTTTAGACGCGTCTCGACCTACGCTTAGGTTCGCGTAGTTGAGTTTCCTCG
>NW_027367375.1:0-58830 GCF_046119375.1 Phyllobates terribilis | reverse complement strand
ACATCACTTGACCCCCCCGCTGATGTCACGTCAAGTGAGGCGTGACATCAGTGACGTGGTACCCGCTGTGGACGCTGGGTAACCCCGCCCACAGCTGAGCATCCACCGTGGAACACAGAAGTCACTCCCAGCTGCAGCCGGAACTTGACGTGACATCAGCGGATGTCAGAGACGGCTGCTGCCAGGGGGGGGGGTGTCACGTGATGCCTGTGAGCAGCCAGTGATAGCGCCACACACAGGCACTAAGGACAGCAGAAGATAATTACAAAAATCCTTAAGGGCACCGGCTGAATACATTGGGGGGATAATAAAAAGTAGTGGACAACTTCTTTAACCCCTTAAGCCCCGGAGCATTTTTCGTTTTTGCATTTTCGTTTTTGCTCCCCTTGTTCCCAGAGCCATAGCGTTTTTATTTTTTGGTCAATATGGCCATGTGAGGGCTTATTTTTTGCGGGACGAGTTGTACTTTTCAACGCCATTACTAGTTTTACCATATCCTGTACGGGAAAACGGGAAAAAAATTCCAAGTGCGGTAAAATTGCAAAAAAAGTGCAATACCACAGTTGTTTTTTATTAATTTTTTTACCACGTTCACTGAATGCTAAAACTGACCTGCCCTTCTTATTCTACAGGTCATTACGAGTTCATAGACACCAAACATGTATAGGTTCTTTTATATTTAAGTGGTGAAAAAAAATTCCAAAATTTGGTAAAAAAAAAATAAAAAAATAGCGCCATTTTCCGAGACCTGTAGCGTCTCCATTTTTCGTGATCTGGGGCTGGTTGATGGCTTATTTTTTGCGCGCCGGGCTGACGTTTTTATTGATAACATTTGGGGTAGATCCGATGTTTTGATCGCCCGTTATTGCATTTTATTGCAATTTTGCGGCGACCAAAAAACGTAATTCTGGCGTTTAGAATTTTTTTCTCGTTACGCCGTTTACCGATCGGATTAATTCTTTTTTTATATTGATAGATCGGGCGATTCTGAACGCGGCGATACCAAATATGTGTATGTGGGGGTTTTTTTTATATATTTTATTTTGAATGGGGTGAAATGGGGGTGATTTAAACTTTTATATTTTTTTATTTTTTTTTATATTTTTAAAAACTTTTTTTTTTTACTTTTTGCATGCTTCTATAGTCTCCATAGGAGACTAGAAGCAGCAACTATCCGATCGCCTCTGCTGCATACAGGGGACGAGCAGGTCCCCTGCATGCAGCAGAAATGGTCCTGTGCTGTGAGCGCCGACCACTAGGTGGCGCTCATAGCGACAAGATCATGACAACCACAGGCGTCTGCTGCAGACCCTGGGTTGTCATGCACACCCATCGGCGACCCGCGATCACGTGACGGGGTCGCCGGTGGGCGGGGCTTATGACGAGCTACCCGGAAGCGCGCGTCAAATGCTGCTGTCGGAGATTGACAGCAGCATTTAACAGGTTAACAGCCGCGGGTGGATCGCGATTCCACCCGCGGCTGTTGCGGGCACATGTCAGCTGTAAGAATCAGCTGACATGTGCTCCGTTCAGTGAGGGCTCAGCGCAGCAGCCCTCACTGAACGGAGGGATCGCAAATATGCGTACTAATACGTCCCCGGTAAGTAAGGGGTTAATGTCACAGGTTTACCGCGACAGAGAGGTGCCAGAAGACCACGGCGTCTTATTTCCCATACTCCTGCACTGATTAGAAGCACTTCACCATCATATTAAACGGTGCAGGTTCCTGCTAGCAGAGCAGGGGTTAAACTGTTCAGTTGAGGGCTTCTGGAGCTTTCCAGAGTTGATGGTCTCAGCTGTTCAGTGTTGGCCACTCCCCTCTGCTATTTATAACAATAATAATCTTTATTTATATAGCTCCAACATATTCCGCAGAGCTTTACAATTCAGAGGTTCGTATACAACAGCCATAAGTAACAGTTAAAGATAATACAATAATTAAAGCAAAAATAATGACGACCCTGCTCGTAAGAGCTTACGATCTACAACGAGGTGGGGTTGACACAAAGTACAAGTGCTTATTTACAATGATGTATATAAAAAAGAGGCTACGTGGCAATCCTATTGTTTTAGGTGCTCAGATAGGATTCAACTCCAATGCAAATAATAGCAGAAACCTGGCACTCCAAAAATATGATGAGAAAAGAATTTTCAAGAATTTTTATTATATGATTCTTCAAAATAACGTTTCGGCCTCATATGGTCTTCATCAGAACTGTAAATTAAATTACCAAAATTATCTATCTATATAATTGCCTTATCCTGTCTGTCTTTGTCTGTCTGTCTTTCTGTCTGTCCAAGAAATCCTGGGTCGCTGATTGGTCCGGCCGCGGCCAATCAGCGACACGGCATTTCAGAAAAACATGGCGGCCATTAGCGGCTCATGTGCGGCACTGTTAAATAATACTCTTTTCTGTATTATTTTTTCTACTGAGAACTTCTCAAAGTATCAATATCACGATATTCTTATAAAAAAATGTATCGATTTATTCCTGGAATGTCCATTAAAAATAATCAAATTTCAGCAGGTACATACAATAATTAGTTATTAAGTAATTGTCCATCTGTCCATAATTAGCTTAATTGTTGAGATTCACCTATCTTTTCCTGAAATCCTGGCTGGTAAAACACGTCTTTGTCCAGCACGTATCCGGCCTACATGTCGGCTGCTTCTACAAGTGTTTATATCTTTATTAAGCCAATAATACCAATGAATGTATACTCCTGAACTAAAATGAATAAATATATGAATGAATGAATGAATTGTTGTGTTTACTCAGAAAATTGAAAAATTTTTCTTATATTAATTAATATAATTATATTTAATGAAGCAATACTCTTGTACTAGACATTACTTTATTAAATATTAATGTGTTTTCTCAATTGAGATATTGAACTGAAATAAAATAAAAAAAATAGAATTACAAATGGAAAAATAAGAAGTAAGAATAAAATGTAAAAATGAAAAATAAATTAAGAGTAAAAATAAGAATAAAAATAAAAATAAGGCCCTTATATGTTGATGACAAACGCAAAGTAAATATTCTTCATAAAAAATACCTTTATATCTCCATTATCTGGATGATTTAATATTCGTCATAACCTTGTATCACCAAAAAATATTAAATGATGCAACTTTGCATGTAATACCCTTCTTAATTATACCATAGTACCTTATTATTATTTTACCTTTATCAAAATGTGTGAAAAATAAGTATTGATCAAAAGTGATTATGTAATCAGGATCAAAAACACATTTTCCCCCTTAATACCAAAAAATATTATTTTATAAAATAATTTATGTATATATCAGAACCAAATTAAAAATAATTATTCTTCTATAAATATTTTGCATAAATTTCATATCGATGAGTAGCATAGATTTGTCTAAAGAGAGGTGTGTACCTATTTAGGTAACCATTAAAAAATAATAATATCATAGTTATTCAAGAATATTATCATGTGGAAAAATTATTCTAAATGTGAATTTGCTTTGTAAACCATTTTCATGTGTGGTTTCCCTTATCCACTATTTAAATCAATAAATAACAATTACTAAATAAATATAGAATTATATATATATATATATATATATATATATATATATATAGATAATACTTAATTATGTATCATCATTTTCTCAGAATTAAATATATTTGTGCACCTTCACATAAAGAAACGTTTTTTCTTGCACACGAGGCCTGACTCTGTGTCACAGATTTATTCAACTCAAACATTCCACATATGAAGTTATAGATATATATATATTTAACCCAAAATTGTTGTATCCCAATTATTAATGCGCATAGTCATATCAATTAAATTTAATATCTTAATATTTCTTTGAATATTCCCCAAGTACATATAATATAATATGAGAGTAATTCATTGAAATTTAAGACGCTTGGAAAAAAAAAATACTCTTGACTTGCAAAAATAGAAATGTACTTAGATTCTTTTTTTACTACCAGGTTTTAAGTTACATCAGCTGGAAATAGAATGAATGGGATCCTATACTATTTGCTCAAAGTTCAAAGGCCGCAGCTGTCACACGTCATGCTGTAAAGCTACTTGTTATAAAGCTCAAACACTTCATGCACAGAAAGTATTAATAAGTGTTACACAAAATATAGTTAACTAGTTATATTGTTATTATTTTAAAATGTTATACACATAAAATCAAGCAATTTTTCCCAACTTCCTGTGTGAATAAAGAAATAAATCCATTTTAGAGTTGTTTGATCAAATCCTGCTTTGGAATGAAAACTCTAAGGAAATATAAAAAAAAGAAAATTAAATATCAAATTCATACAGAAACAGAATTATTTAAATATCTTATACATATATTGGTTCTAATGTAATTCAAAATATTGCTATTTTAATTTATATGTGAAGTTCTAATTTATTAATTAATATTTTAATTATTGCTATATATATATATATATATATATATATATATACAATTATACACAATTTATACTTAGACAAGTGTGTATATATATATATATATATATATATATATATATATATATATATATATATATATATATATATGTATATATATATATATATATATATATATATATATATATATATATGAACTCTTAGAAATTATGTAACTACAATTTTACTGTATAAGATTATATATAATGATTAGTGTTGAGCATTCCGATACTGTAATATCGGGTATCGACCAATATTCGCGGTATCGGAGTTCCGATACTGAGTTCCGATACTTTTACAATATCGAATACCGGAATCGGAAGTTCCCATAATGCCTGCGCTCTGCAGTGTCTCTGAAGGATGACAAGCTGGATGGCAGTGCTCAGCTGCGATCCAGCCTGTCATCAGAATGCCATCCCAGCGTGGGAGAATTCTCCTGATTGTTTAAAAGCCGGCGGGTGGTAAAAAGCCGCCGGGCGGTAAAAAGCCGCCGGCTTTTAAACAATCACACAGCCCCATACTGCTTCCCCGCAGCCTCCCATCCCGATCCTCCGCCACCTCACAGAACTAACAGGTCGAACTTGATGGACGCAAGTCTTTATTCGGCTTTACAAACTATGTTACTATGTTACATCCCGATCGTAAGTTAGGATCGGGCGGGGAGCAAAGGACCCGGGCGGGGAAGCCGGCAGTGAAAAGACTTCACCGCAGGCTTTCCCGTTCTGTGCTGCGCTCTCCCGCCGGTTATTTCAAATGAACAGCTGAGGTATCAGGTGATGCCGATCAGCTGTTCATTTGAAGTCGCCGCGGTGCCCTCAGTGGGTTCATGTGAGTTCATGCTTCACTGCATTGCATGAACTCACATGAACTTTCCCACGGCTGCACAGGTCAGCCTCACCACCCAGACCATCAGACCCATCTTGATTGGTGTGTGCACGGTGTCTGCTTGTGTTTACGTGTGTCTGCGGGTGTCTGCGCGGTGTTTGCGTGTGTCTGCCGGTGTTTGCGTGACGTTTGCGGGTGTCTGTGGGTGTTTGCGTGTGTTTTGCGTGTGTCTGCGTGTGTTTGCATGTGTCTGCGTGTGTTTGCGTGTGTCTGTGGGTGTTTGCGGGTGTGTGCGGGTGTCTGCGTGCAGGCAGACATAGGCCGATGTGACACTACTACTCCCATCGGCCTATGTCTGTCCCCCGTCCACTCGTGCCAGCAGGATCAGCTCGATGGGAGCAGTAGTTCCCATCAGACTGATCCTGCTATTTAAACTGCCCCATATGTTATTTTTGCCCCTATACATCTTTTATTCTTTTAGGCCCCCATATTTTTTTTGGTTTTTGGTCCCCAATAAATTTTAAATACATGTCATTGGTGGCCAGTGGTTACCTACAATAAATTAGTTCATACATTGCCTGTCCCCACCGATCGCCACCTAAAATAAAGTAAAAAATAAAAAACTACACCTATACTCACCTAGACACCTAATTCCCCGAAGCCATCAATCTCCTGTAATAAAGTATAAAATAATAAACCACAACCTTATCCTTACCCCTCCGTAGTAGTCCACGAGTGTCCCACGAAGATCTCCAGTTTAGAGCAGCCACATAGAATGTGACCGCCCTGAACCGCTGCCGCCGCTAGAATGACCGGGCCGTAAAGCAGCCCCGTCACTGCATAAGCGGGTTCACCGGAGTTCAGGCAGCGCTGCTCCGGTTAGCTCCTTTACGGCCCTGCTGTATCGTGAGAAATTCCCACGGTACAGCAGTGCCGTAAAGGAGGTCTCCGGAGCTGCGCTGACTAAATGCACTCCGGTGACCTCAGTCAGTGGCTCCCGCTGCCGGGAGCGGACGTGTTCCCGGCAGCGTGAGCTTACAGCAGCCATGCACAGCTGTCACCATCTCCAGATGTGACAGCTGTGCATGGGAGATCAGCGCAGGAACGTGGACAGGTAACTATTTTTTTTAGTAAACTAAGAATTAAATAAAATGGTGTGTTTTATTTCAAATAAATTATTTTTTTCTGGGTGTAGTGTGTGTTTTTTCTTTTTAACACTTTGTAGGTTAGTAATGGGAGAGTCATTTTCACAGGGCATTAAATGTAAACGTCTGGACAATGTCACAGGAATCCACATTTTAAATAATTGATTCCTCTCCTCATTGGATAAATCAAACTTATCAGAGAAGCTCTCAAATGTCTCTGAATTTCTACAGGCATGGATTTTGACATCATATTTTGGCGAGATTTGGTATAACTTTAGCAAATTTTTCCTCATTTTCATTTGGAGTTGAGCCTGGGTAATTCCTGAATTCTCTGATATTTTTAGTGGCTCTTGTACGTCCATTCCTCCTAAGTCACTCACGTCTCCTCCCACATCACCTAGTATGTCAGTTTCTCGTATGTCAGTCATGTCTCCTCCCATGTCAGGTTTCTGTATGTCCGTCTCTTGATCAGACCCAAGGTCACCTTCAATTACAGACACGTGTCTGAAATCTTGTTCGTTGTCCACATTACAGTCAGAATCATTGTCACCATCTGACACTATTTCTACACTATTGTTCTGCTTAGAAATCTCAAGTACAAAATTATGAAATACCTGTACAAGATGTAGAATATTCCGAAATTTGTGTTTCTCTCTATTTAACAATTTAGAAGTTAACTGTAAATTTAAATTCTCCAATTCACATTCTCTATATGAACTAAGCCACAAACCGTCTAAGTCATTTTCTTCATTAACTCTAAAATTAATATTACTTTGTTTAGCAAAAGAAGAAATTATATCCATATTTTGCTTACCTTCAGATTCCTTAGCTTCTCTTTATCAGCACGTCCTGTCTTCAGTTCGTCTGATTCTGTTCCTTGTTAGTACCTCTGCTTCCTGTCAGTTCTCAGTCTGTAGGCTCCTTTCTGCTTCTCGTGACAAATTAGTGAATTTCCTGACACGTGAACTACAGCTGCTCAGCTCGTCTCTTCTGTCTCTTCTCCCCCATTTTTTTCCAAAAGGAAATTCTCTTAAAAAACGAAAAACAGGACTGGCTGGCTCACCATTGTTATATATTACTCTTTTCTGTATTATTTTTTTCCTACTGAGAACTTCTCAAAGTATCAATATCACGATATTCTTATAAAATAATGTATTGATTTATTTTTGGATTGTCCATTAAAAAGAATCAAATTTCAGCAGGTACATACAATAATTAGTTATTAAGTAGTGTTGAGCATTCCGATACTGAAATATCGGGTATCGGCCGATATTCGCAGTATCGGAATTCCGATACTTAATTCCGATACTTTTGCAATATCGTATACCGGAATCGGAAGTTCCCATAATGCAATGAGCCAGTTTCATTTTATTCAGCCAATGAGGATCCTAAGAAGTGTGGGCACATCCTGTTAGGCATGTAGGCATGTTAACTAATGGCATGGCTGTGATTGGCTGCTGAAATGATGTCATGATGCACTATAAAAGCCGCCGCCGCCATTTTGAGCTCACTCTGCTGTGAATTCAGTTAGGGATAGGACGCTGTTGTTCTGAGGGACAGTTTTAGCTACCTATTTGCTCTATTCTGCTTTACCCAAGCTACTTTCTAAATCGCTGTGCCTTGCAGCACTAGTGCACAGTTCTCTGTGCTGTTCACCGCTGTCTGCAAGGTCTGGTGTGTGAGTGCAGCTCACCCTGTAGTGTGTGCTTCAGCCACATCTGGTTGTAGTGTACTCAGTGTGTGTCACTGCCTCATACATTGTCCTTTTTTGCTAATTGATCATTTTTCCTGATTTCTCCTATTAGTGTTGTGGATCCATCCGTATTCGGCTACATTGGTTCCAAACACACTATATAGGAGTAGATAGAGGAGCCTTTCTGCAGCATTGTGCCCTGCAGCCCCAGCCAGATTAGTATTAACCTATTTTTTGCAGCCTCATCTATTGCATTGTAGGTTACCTTCCTACATGGTAATAGCTACAAAAAGATTGTGATACTATCGTTATTACATCTTTGGGCACATCCAGTGTCTTTGACAAAAAAAAACTAAATAAAGTTCACCAAACACTCCACTTTACAGTTGTGTAGGCCACATTAGCTCATATTAAAGTCTAGTCCACAGTTTATAAAATTAGTGTTTCTTATACCTGTTAGCAGCTGTTCAGGAATAAGCACACTAAGCCCTTAGTACTTTTCTGCCTATCTTTATCAGTCTACTAAGATGAAGAAGGCAGGGAGTAAGGCATGTGGTCGTGGGCGTGGAGTTTCTGCAGGGAGAGGACGTGAGGATTCTGTGCCTGCGGGGAGAGGACGTGGGGATTCGGCTTCCTCACAGGATCGCCATGGAAGAATCTCTGGCACTGTTGTACAGACTTGGTTGCCTGTAGCCTCCACTTCGGCACCCATTAGGAGCATGGCTCTTCCAAAATCCAAAGCGGGCGCTCCCAAGACTTGCAGTGCCTGGTCCTTTTTTGACACAGTTGCAGATGACATTTGCTTTGTCAAATGAAAGCTGTGTAATCAGAAGGTGAAAAGAGGGAAAAGTGTCAGCAACCTCAATACCACAAATATGTGGAAACATGTGCGGACCAAGCACGTGGTGGAGTTACAAAAACACACTGAAGACCTAGGCCAACCTACAGCGCCACGTACCACCTCTTCAGCTCGTGTTGTAGCCTCTTCCTCCAGCTCACACACAGCTGGTTCGGCTTCCTCACAGGATCGCCATGGAAGAATCTCTGGCACTGTTGTACAGAGACACAGTGTAATTCCACCCACAGCACCACTTTCCCTGTCATCCTCACACTCCCAGGCCAGTCTACAGCCATCGTTAGCACAGGCATGGGAGAAAAGGCGCCCATACTCGGCAAACCACCCCTTAGCACAGGCTCTGAATGCTGGCATTGCTAAACTACTGGCCCTTGAAATGCTATCATTCAGGCTGGTGGAGACTGACACATTCCGTAACTTTATGGCATTGGCAGTCCCACAATACAACATGCCCAGCCGCTTTTATTTCAGCAGGCAAGCCGTCCCTGCCCTGCAACAGCATGTGGAGGGAAAAATTAAACATGCGCTACAAAACGCCGTCAGTAGCAAGGTCCACCTGACCACGGATGTGTGGACCAGTAAGCATGGACAGGGACGATACCTTTCCCTCACTGCCCATTGGGTAAATGTTGTGGAGCCGGGTACAGATCTTTATAGTGGCGCTGTACATGTTCTGCCAACTCCAAGGATTGCAGGAATCCAGTCTGTACACATTGACTCCTTCTCATATTCCAGTTCATCTGAATCAGCGCTGCAGGAGCCGTCATGGTCTACCTCCACAGCGACCCGTGAACGGTTACCTGTTATGATGACCGATATGAGCACAGCCGTGACCAAACGTCAACAGGCCGTATTAAAATTAATTTCTTTGGGGAATCGAAGCCACACAGCGCAGGAGCTCTGGAATGCCATCAAGCAGCAGAGCGACGTGTGGTTTGTGCCAGCGAATCTCCAGCCAGGCATGGTAGTGTGTGACAATGGCCGAAATCTGGTGGCAGCTCTGGGCCTAGGCAACCTCACTCACATCCCATGTCTGGCACATGTGCTCAACTTGGTCGTGCAGAGTTTTTTGAGGGACTATCCGGATCTTGATGCACTGCTTCACAAGGTCCGCATAGAGTGCGCTCACTTGCGGCGTTGCAGCAACGCAAGATCGCGCATTGCAGCTCTGCAGCGCCGATTACGTCTTCCGGAACATCGCATCATATGTGACCTACCCAACAAGTGGAATTCAACGTTACATATGTTGGAGAGGTTGTGTGAGCAGCAGGCTGCAGTAATGGAGTACCAGCTGCAGCAGGCGCAAACAAGTCGCAGTGCGCGCCGTTCACACTTTACCACCACTGAGTGGGCCTCTATGAAGGACATTTGCCACGTTTTGCGTGCCTTCGATTATTCCACGCGGATGGCGAGTGCAGATGATGCACTAGTCAGCATGACTATCCTCCTTATCTGCCTGCTTGAAAAAACACTGCAAGCACAAAGGGACGAGGTTTTGGAAGAGGTGGAGGATGAGGAGTCACAAATGCCATCAGCTTCTCTACAGTCTGCGCAACGTGGTTCCTCACAAAGGCCTAGGCAGGGGACACTTTGTGAGGAGGATGAGGAGGAGTCAATGGAGGAGGAATCATCTGTCCAGAGGAGGGAGGTACACAATGCTCTATTAGTCAGTATCTAGAGCGAGGGTGGGGTGATGCAGAGCAGGCTGAGATCACGCCTCAAGCAGGGGACAGCGTTTCTTGGCCAGTTGGCAGTCTGCAGCACATGGTTGATTTCATGCTGCAGTGCCTGAGAAACGACCGCCGCATTGCCCACATTCTCAACACGGCTGATTATTGGGTGTCCTCCCTCCTAGATCCTCGCTACCGGGACAACTTACAAAGCCTCATAACATCGTTGAACCGGGAGCGTAAAATGCGGGACTACCAAGACGCACTGGTGCATTCCATCATGTTCTCCATTCCACCCGAGAGCAGTGCTGCTAGTGCTTTACAAAGCAGCTCAGTGCGTCGAGGCAGTGGAGGAAGCTCTGCACAAAGAGGGAGCAGAAGCAACGCCTCAGCACAAGGCAAGAACAGTATGGCCCAAATGTGGCAAAGTTTTGTGTCCCCGCCGCCACAAATGTCTACACCATCACAGACGGCTCCAGTCAGCAAGAGGCAACGTTTCCGTCAGATGGTGACAGACTACATGTCTTGCCCTCTCAGTGTACTCCCAGACGGCTCTTCCCCCTTCAAGTTTTGGGTCTGTAAGCTGGATACATGGCCAGAGTTTAGTCAGTATGCATTGGAGGTGCTAGCTTGCCCTGCTGATAGTGTATTATCGGAACGCGTCTTTAGTGCCGCAGGTGGTGTACTAACAGACCGTCGCATGCGACTATCCTCCGATAACGTTGACCGGCTTACTTTTCTCAAAATGAACAAGGCCTGGATCTCGCATGAATTTGCCAGTCCTCTTCCAGAATAAATAATTGGTTGGCAACAGTATCCAGGTCTCCTGTTGTATTCATGTTTCTACCACCTGAACTGTAATCCCTGAGCTCCAACACCGCCAGTTGGCGCTCAGAAGTGCTGTCTGCACAGTCAACACTTGCTGCCGTGTTATTGGGGTTCAGTAATGTCAGCTGTTCCCCTGCTGTGCGTACGGCAATTTCTCCTGCTCTGTCCACATTCACACTACTACTGATTTTAAACTTGCTCCAATTAGGCCTCTGGCTCCACTCTGTTTTTAGTATTTACCCTGGGTTACAGCACCGCCAGCTGTTTCCCAGCAGTGTCTTTGGCACGGGTACTCCCTCCTGCCCAGCCTGGTTCCAGCACACCAGCTGTTTCCGCTTAGTGTCAACGTCTCTTTGCCTCTAATGCGTTGTCCTATCGTGTTGTGGTCGGGTTAGCCGACTCTATGGTGCCTGTAGTTTAGATGACTCCTATGTGGGCTGCGGGATCTGGCTATGAAGGCTGGTTCCATAGTGCCAATAAGACAAGAACCCCCTGTAGGACTGTGGGTTTCGGTAACTGCAGCCGGCTTGCGGCCTTGCAACTTTTTTTTATATGGGTACCTTCTGCTACTCATTCGAGTTCCAGTACCGTCAGCTGGTTCTTGGCAGTGCCTTTGGCTTAGGTGCCTCCTTCTCGGTATCCAAGTTCCACCAACGTCTGCTGGTCCTTGGTAGTGCTTTCTGGCACAGGTACCTCCTGCTTAGTAACCGAGTTCCAGTACCGTCAGCTGGTCCTTGGTAGTTCCATTGGCTCTTGTACCTTCTGCTACCCATCCGGGTTCCAGTACCATCAGCTGGTTCTCGGCAGTTCCTCAGCCTTCTTGTAACTTCCGCTACATTTCCAAGTACAAGCTTTTTGAAATGGTTCTTGGTAATCACTCTGGATCTCCCTGACGAGGACCCTGAAGACCACCCCAAAGAAGACGAGGACCCCGAAGACGAGGACCCTGAAGACCACCCCGAAGAAGACGAGGACCCCGATGATGAGGACCCTGAAGACGAGGACCCTGAAGACCACCCCGAAGAAAACAAGGACCCCGAAGACGACGACCCTGAAGACGATGACCCTGAAGACCACCCCGAAGACGACGACCCTGAAGACCACCCCGAAGAAGACGAGGACCCTGAAGACGACAACCCTGAAGACCACCCCGAAGAAGACCGACAAGATGACCCTGAAGAAGTTGACCTAGAGGACAAAGAACAAGAAGACAACCACCAAGATACAGAAGAACAAAAGACAGAAAACCAAGAAGCAGAAGTACAAGAAGCTGCAGAACAAAAAGCGGAAGGACATTAAGCATAAGACTAAAAATCAGAGCAAAAGATATTATCTAAATTATAAGCAGAAGATGACTAAGCAGTGTATGGGGGTGAGTCCGTTCCTCCTCGTGGTGCCCCTGGAAAAGACCTGCTGCTGCAGGCCAAACTGAACGCGGACAAATCCTGTTGTAAATCTTTTGTGACGGGCAGAACGAAAGGTGTAATGTTCAAACTTTTATAGATAACAACTGCAGGAATGCCTGTCACAAATAAGAATATGATGAAGAAGAAGAATATGAAGAAGATGAAGAAGTAGAATATGAAGAAGAATAATAGTTGAATAAGAAGAATATGAAGCATGTAAAAAAAAAGAATAATACGAAGAAGGTGAAGAAGAAGAAGATGAAGAAGGTGAAGAAGAAGAAGATGTTGATGAAAAAGATGCTGATGCTGAGGATGATGAAGGAGAAAGTGTGGGAGAAGTAAAAAAGAAGGTGAAGAGCATGGAAGTAGTGAAACATAAATATCTGACAAAATATAAAAAAACTTAACATAGTCAATATTTCCGTAACTCAGAACGTCTTAAAAAAAATATTAATTCCTGCTATTCCATTTGATTGGGCTAAACCTCTATGCCTTTATTGTCTCCCCCAATACATTCTACATTATTCTTAGTTGTTTTCCTTCATGTAGAATTAACCTACATGGAAAGAAAGGGTTTATTTTTATTCCGATATTTCTGTCCCATTGACTTGCATTGGGCTCCGGTATCGGAATCGGCGATATCCGATACTTTTTGGGTATCGGTCCGATCCAATCCGATCCGATATTTCCCGATATCGGAAGGTATCGCTCAACACTATTATTAAGTAATTGTCCATCTGTCCATAATTAGCTTAATTGCTGAGATTCACCCATCTTTTCCTGAAATCCTGGCTGGTAAATCACGTCTTTGTCCAGCACGTGTCCGGGCCTACATGTCAACTGCTTCTCAGCATGCAGATCCTTCTTCTGTGTCTTGTGGGATGGGAAGAGCGAGAGAGCCCCCTGCTTTTCCAGCATGAGTTTTATAGCACCTGTCATTCTACATATGGTAGTCAACTAAAAATACACACACAAATGACGCATGTCAACTAAAAACGATGGCTGATGCAATCTTTGTGCAATGTATAGAACTCAGAATAGAATGAATATGCATAATTAATATTTAACAGCTATATACAGTAGAGACCAAAAGTTTGGACACACCTCATTTAAAGATTTTTCAGTATTTTCATGACTATGAAAATTGTACATTCACACTGAAGGCATCAAAACTATGAATTACCACATGTGGAATTATATACTTAACAAAACAGTGTGAAACAACTGAAAATATGTCTTATATTCTAGGTTCTTCAAAGTAGCCACCTTTTGCTTTGATGACTGCTTTGCGCACTCTTGGCGTTCTCTTGATGACCTTCAAGAGGTAGTCACTAGTATCATGTGTGTAGGGCCAAGTCTTCGATAAAATACATATAATGAAGACCATTATTCCTTTGTGATTTTATTATTGTGGTGTCATAGACACTGACCTTAGATGAGTATGAATTTCGTTGGGTAGAATTCTAGGAAATATTGTTCCCTTTTCTATTTTTGGCAGTGATTCTTACTTTAATTTGATGGCGTCAGGGTCACGATAAAAACAGCTGCGTTAAAGTTTCAAGATTTCTGTTTCTTGTCTCTTCCTATCTGAGGATATACAAAAAAAATACTACGAATGTGTCTGACGTAAAGCAAGTCTGCAACGAAGAGCGGACTAGAATTTCTTGACTATGAAGTTGCTTGCAGTAATCTATGTTACATATATTGATAGTAGTTTTTGATATCTGTGTTTCTTACACGAGTACCGGGAAAAGATTTTCCTATTTTACTAATATAAACCCCTGATGTTCACTATATCAGAGATCAAACCCAAAATCTGAGCAGTAATGGTTTTCTGTATTGGTTTTCTGTAAGGCAACTTGAGACAGCAGAGCCATACACCTGCCAAGTGTCTTACAATGTGAACATTAATATGTCTTCTCCCTTGTGTAACTTCTGATGTTTAACAAGGTATGATTTACGGTTAAAACATTTCCCACATTCCGAGCATGAAAACGGCCTTTCCCCTGTGTGCGTTCTCAGATGTTGAAGAAGAATGGCTTTATGGGTAAAACATTTCCCACATTCCGAGCATGAAAATGGCCTTTCCCCCGTGTGCGTTTTCAGATGTTTAAGAAGAATGGCTTTATGGGTAAAACATTTCCCGCATTCAGAGCATGAAAACGGCTTCTCCCCTGTGTGACTTCTTAGATGTTCATTAAAATGTGATTTCTGACTAAAAGACTTTTAACATTCAGGACAGGAGTACGGCTTCTCCCCTGTGTGAACTCTCTGATGTATCTTGAGATCTTCCTTACGCATATAGCATTTTCCACATGTCACACATGAAAATGGCTTCTCCCCGGTGTGGCTTATCTGATGTCTCTTAAGCCGATCTTTAACAATGAAGCATTTCCCACATTCAGAGCAAGAAAACGGCTTCTCCGCGGTGTGGCTTTTCTGATGTCTCTCAAGATGACCTTTAGCCAAAAAGCATTTCCCACATTCAGAGCAAGAAAACGGCTTCTCCCCGGTGTGAATTCCTAGATGATTTATAAGTTTCGACTTTTGCATAAATCCTTTTCCACACTCAGGACATGAATATGGCCTCTCCCCTGTGTGTTGTCTCTGATGTTTAACAAGATCTGATTTACTGATGAAACTTTTGTTACATTCCGAGCAGGAGAACGGCTTCTCCCCTGTGTGAGTTCTCAAATGTTCTATAATATTCGATCTGTGAGCAAAACGCTTCCCACATTTAGTACATGAAAACGGCTTCTCTCCTGTATGAATTCGCTGATGTACAACAAGATCTGATTTCTGAGTAAAACATTTCCCACACTCTGAACATGAATACGGCTTCTCCCCTGTGTGAATTCGCTGATGTACAACAAGATTTGATTTCTGGGTAAAACATTTCCCACACTCTGAACATGAATACGGCTTCTCCCCTGTGTGAATTCTCTGATGTACAACAAGATCTGATTTCTGGGTAAAACATTTCCCGCATTCTGAACAAGAATATTGTCTTTCATTTTTGTGACGATTAGATTTCTTTTTTCCACATTCAGAAGCCGATAATATTTTATCAAGTGTTTGTCCAGTGCTGCTTTTTCCAATCTGTGATTGATTATCTGCTACTTCATGATAAGGAGATGAAAGGAGATTCGTATGGGACCATCTCATCCAGTCTTCACCTGAAAACAAAAAAAAATAAAAAACATTTAGTCATAATTAATATTTTAAAATTCTTAACGAGATTTGCTTGAATGCAGTCAGTCACGGTATGCCTTCTGATAGCTGTCAATATATTCAAATGAATAACTGTTTTAGTCTTCATATTGCTATATGAATGGGCAAAAAGTCTGAGCTGCCAGATGCCCTCAATAGGTTCTAGTTGGCATATAAGTACAAAAGGCAAGCTTATAGGCAATAGGTGAGTATGGCAGCGACATATCACATTTCACATTAGCTCTGCTACAGCCAGGTACTTGATTATTTACCTAGCTGCTGAGTGCTATCCATCATCCAGTTTATACTGCTAACTCAGCTCTACTATACCTAGTGCTCTCCGCACCCTCTACTCTGCTGAGTATCTGTCAGCTACTCCTGGTGCGGTCAACACCATCAACTCTGCTGCAAGTACCTAACAGCTTACACGTCTCTGCTATTCCAAGGTGCTGTCTGCACTTTCACTGTTTAGGAGGAAAGGAATGTCATGAATGGACTAGTTACACCAATGGCTCCTATTACAGGTATCAGTGAGCTCTTTACTAGCTCTTTGCCATATGCTATGGCAATGGGGCTGGATGTTATACCCTGGGGAGCTATGGGACTGAATGAAAAACCCTAAATTATTAATTAAGACTTGTGCCCAATTTTTTTCTCAATACAGTCTACATCCCTGGCCTGAAAAATCACAGATAATATTTCTCGGAGCCTTGTAGTAAAAGAACATGTTGATATCAACTGACCCAACTCACTGGACGAGGAATTCAGTAAGATCAGAAAGTTTCCTGTCATGTACATCTCCTCCATTGGATATTATGGAGGATGTTTTAGATTAACTCAGTCTGTAAATTATACAAGAGGAACAAAACACGAAATTTATGAAAGGCTCTTACCATTCACCAACATGGATAAGGGTTTTTCGTGTCCATTCATCGTTCCACCATGACTTTCCTGCAAGGATCCAACATAAGACATTAGAGAAACAAAATTCCAATATAGAGAAAGGTGGTCTGCAATACTTGGAGGAGTCAGCTGATGAAAACTTATCGACTTTATGGAATCCAGAGTACAAATTAGAATAAAACAAGGAGGACACGCAGCACTCCGGCTATGGCCTTCACATCTAGAGTCACTTTCTCGTCTTGGCTGAGTGCTGCGTGTTTTCCTTCTTTTAGTCCAGTTTGTACTCTGGATTCAAGGAAATAAAGAAGTTTTCATCATTTGGTGAGAACCATAACTCCTCTGTACTTGAATTATCAAGAAAAAAGACTAACATTAGTTTATGTCATATTAGCTGACGGTAAAAAACACTAGAAGTCATGAGCCAACTTGACCTAAAAGAAGGATCTCCTAAAGTGAATATCAGACAGAATTGACATTCACCCGTGGCATTGTGCTGTTGCTTCCATCTAAATCGCAGAATTATACATTTATCCTCGCTGAATATCCATCAAAGTGGATATCCAATCTGATGGTATCACTATCTTTTATAAAACCAGAAACCATTTGTAGCCGCCACCAACCCCAGCCGACATGGCGCCTATGTTTCACTACTGCTTCAGAAGGTTATGTCAAAGATTCATTACATCGGTCTATAGAGGATTTCCAGAAATCTCAGCTCCATCTACCTGATGATCCAGGAGGACATTCTGCTTCTCCTCTGGACGATCCTGGGAATATAGAGGACTGGGACTTCTCTCTGGTGGATTTCTCGGACTGGACCCATCTATAGGAAATATACACAGGACTGAATACATCGTCTACATGTGATGATCAGATGATGGGGGAGTCTAGGTGACCTCAGACCCGGCCTCTCCTCTATAATCAGGACGGTCTCCTCTTACCCGGAGATGTGAGGGGCTGGTGATCCTCCATCATGACGTCCTTGTACAGATCCTTGTGTCCTTCTAAATACTCCCACTCCTCCATGGAGAAATAGACGGTGACGTCCTGACACCTTATAGGAACCTGACACACACAATGACCGGTCATTAGCAGACCCCTCCCCTGGCGTTATTATATAATGTCCCAGCATTCCCGGCAGCGCTCACCTCTCCGCTCAGCAGCTCAGTGATCCTGTGGGTCAGTTCTAGGATCTTCTGCTCATGTATCAGTGAATGAGGTGGAGGCTCAGTGATGTCACTCGGGGTCCTGCTCCGCCCTCCTGACACACGGGGGGTCACACACTCCCCAGACGACGTCTTCACTACTGTGTGATCCTGTGTATGGGGAGACGCCGATCACTACATCTATTCTAAGGATCCTTCACCTTTCCCGTCATTTCTCTGCTTTATTCCTAGAGATCAGAGTGATGTGATGTGAAGCTCTCACCTCTCCAGTGATCCAGTAGATTATCTCCAGGGTGAGGTCTAATATCTGAGCAGCCATGTGGCTTCTGTCCTGCTCCATCCTCGGAGGGTCATCGATGAGTAGGGTCATTGTTTTTCAAAGAAAACTTTAGTTGGCTTGTGCCCTAAAGGGAACTGGAGGAATGAAAAGGAGGATTGAGAGCGAAATTCGGGAAGGATGTATTTATTCTTCTAGACTTGTCATCTGCCTTTGACACTCTTTCCTAACACAATCCTACAAGATGTGATGTGGAGTCGTGTCGGAGAGATGAGCTCTGCTTGACACCATCTAACAGAACAGGCAGAAACTGACGTAGATGGCAGTAGGTAAAATTGGGCTAACAGGATTGTGTACAGAAGCAAAAAGTGCACCGAAGGAATTTAGGAAAGCATACAGTAATCTAAAGGTAGAATAAACTACAGCAGGCCTGACCCAATGACAACTAGAGGGTAAATAGAGCCTGGAAGAGTAGCCTTTCGGGTGATATGTGCAAAATAGGCAGATTTAAAAATGAGTTATATTGGCACAAATTAATAAATATGTGTGTACATTATTATAAAATCAGATTGTGATTTTGGGAATATCGTTCTCCTCTAATTGTACATCATTCAGAGCATTCAGTTTAAATATTGGGTTTAGACTCCCATTCAGTGGCCCCGTCGGGGCTTACCTCCAAGCCCCCCAAGAAACAGGATTCAGACATATGCGCCGACAAGGCCAAAAACTATTATGTTGCCGACAGAGCGAACGTGCTCTTTAACATGCATCTGTGGCGCCCCTGCGGGTTCAGTTGCCACAGAGGTACTGCATCTCATCCAGAGGTGTGGTATCTCACTCTCAGGTAAGGATAGAGTGCTGTCCAGGACCCTAACACGAGCATCCATTACACTCCACTTCAGAGGGAAGGACGAGATTGCTCCTAAGGGAGAGCACAATCCCTGGTCCCTAGCTGGAGGGTGGAATCATATAGTGGGTGTAGGTGGAGGAAGAAGTACAGGGAAGCACTTGAGTAGGAGTATAAAAAGGGGAGCCATCTTGGGAGTGGTCAGAACAGTGAGGAGAGTGTGTGTGGAGCAGGAGCTCTGGAGGAGCTCTGCTCAGGAGGAGCGGGCCTGAGTTGAGAGGCCCAGGAGGAAAGGCTGAAAAGAAAGGGAGCAGAGGAAGGCTCCAGGAGTGAGGGGATCCTAGGGGCACGGGGAGTGCGGATGCCACCCGTGCGCCCAAAACTACCAGGACGTGGAGGGATCAGGCCGCAGAGAGGACTGGCCCCTAAACTAGTGGAGAACTACAAGGCTTAGCTAGAAACCAGAGGCTGCTGTACTTGCAAGGTGCAGCTGCCAACCACCACAATTACATCGCCGAAAAGGTAGCCACAGAGGGTCTAGGGGACTGCAGGTCGCCCGACAAGATCCGAGGCTACTGGCTTGGGACACTGATTGTGAGGCGCAGGGCAGGAGGGTGAGAGCCAGCGCAGGAAGATGACCAAAGAAGGCACATATAACAGGGTCCCGTTTAAGTACTCCTGAGTTACTTGAGAGATTGCTGAACCCCTTCCTTGGTGAATGCAGGACGATGTGGGAGATTACCCTGGTCCTGGTAGCCTGGAGTTCAACAACTGTGAGTAAATCTGAAGACTGCACCCCACTGTGTCCTAGAATTATTATCACTGTGACAGCCCCTGCACCGATCGACCCAGCACCGAGTACCCCACGGACCAGGGGGCGCGTCAACTTGGCGTCACGAACAGGATATGAACCCACCCGTTGTAACCGGGTATTGTGCGCCTAGAGACTGTGTTGTATACTGAATGTGGCGCCCGCCCAAGAAGAACGGGCGCCATTATGTGCGTGATCAAGGACGACAAGAAGCCTCCCATCGTGGGCCGGGTCCCAGAATGGCGCCAAAAGCGCAACCCGCCCCATGCACCTGTGGCCATATACCTAGACCTTTCCATCAGTCTGGGGAGGCTGTCCCCAGGTGTGGCCGACAGCAAGCAGCCATGGGACCGCCCCAGAAACGGGAGAGGAGAAGAGAGACCTTGGAGACAGGGCGGAGTCTCCAGCAGGCTAGACAGACCGCACCCGGCAGGCAAGATGGACGGAGATCAGCCTCAGACTCCGGGCTGTGGCCTGCAGCCAAGTACGTCACCCCTCACCCTGGAGGGGATATTAATGAAGCTGTCCCTGGAGGATACGGGGTTCCTCCGAGACGAGGTGCAAGAACTGGGCAGGAGAATGGAGGAGGCCCAGCGAGCTGCTGTTGCCGTCTGGAGAGCTGAGCTCCTGGAGAAGATGTTAACCCGGCAGCAGTCTGCGCTGCATGTGACCGGCAGCGCCCCAGCCCCGGCGGAGCTGCTCCTGGACCAGGGGGTGTCGGGCAGAGCTGAAGAGATTGCGGGAGCAGGAAGGAGCGATATCCCTGTCCCGGACGCCGCTGGAGCCGATCCGTTCTTGGTCACCCTGCAGGAAACTCCTTCCCCGGGCGCACACGACGCCGACCTGCTCCTAGGCCCCCAGCAGGAACCTCCGTCCCCGGGCGCTCACGACGCCGACCTGCTCCTAGGCCCCCTACAGGAGCCACCTGCCCCCACACCTGAATGGGTGTACGGACGCGCGACTTTGGATTGGTCCGAGGAGGTCGAGGACCAGAGCCGCCCTCTGATGCTCGCTCCCACACCCTTGGTTGCCCAGAGGGAAGAGGGAGACCAATTCCATTGGGATAACCCGGCGGGTGACCTGATGGGTTTTCCTCGGGAGATCCAAAAGGAGGCCGCACGCTGAGAGGAGCATTGCCGGTGGGAACTCCTTCAACTGGAGAAGGAGCGGTGCACCCGTTCGCTAGGAGAAAATGGAGGCCTGTAACATGGAGGAGAAGACCCGGGCCCGCAAGGCAAAGACAGCCACACCCAGTCCCCGCGCAGAAGGGACTGTCGTGAAGTTCGACCTGGACGCCGGGTGGGGCTTCATCAGAGAACCACAGGCTGCGAAGGATCTATTTGTTAACCGGAGGAGAGGACTACAAGCTCCAGCATGCCCCCATCATCTCATCCCCTCCCCCCCTTATACTGCAGACAGGAGAGGACTACAAGCTCCATCATGCCCCCGACATCATCTGATCTCCTCCCCCTTTATACTGCAGACAGGAGAGGACTACAAGCTCCAGCATGCCCCCGACATCATCTGATCCCCCCATCTTATACTGCAGACAGGAGAGGACTACAAGCTCCAGCATTTCCTTGAAATCATCTGATCCCCTCCCCCTTATACTGCAGACAGGAGAGGACTACAAGCTCCAGCATTAGAGTAGTTAGAGAGTGAGACATTTAGAGTCAGATCCTTGTTATTTTTGGAGGTCCCCTTTAGTCGTCTCCCGGTTTTCCCGGATGGATGGCGGTCAGCGCCCAGTAATCATTGACTGACTGTCCGCGCTGTGCGAGCAGCTTCACCTGATGCTGCGGTATTTCTGTTGCTTGTTCTCTGATTGTTCCCGGTGTGCGCTCCGCACTACGTCACTACAAGCTTTTCTGATTATTTCATTTTTTTTTGTTGCGTTTTTTTTCTGCATTTTCTCCCTTATCACATTTTCGGTTCTGATTGTCAGCAGCGTTTTTATAGTAGAGCTGCTTTGATTCTGCTCTACACTTTTCACATGCTCCTAATAGAAGCCTATAGAAAAACAATGCACAATAAAACAGCGTAGACGCACAGCGAGCACGAGACCCAATGAAATCTCATCCGTTCTGTTAAACGCAGCAGATTTTCTACACAAATCAGCAAAAGAAAATGCAACATTTATGCATTGTGTGAATAAGGCCTTTCTTATAAATAGGAGGTGCGAATATACAATAGAGTCACCAAACCAGCTCTGCTACCTGTGTGTGTATACAGCAGAGCTGATTATGTGTGTTGATTTAGCTCAGTTGTGTGTGTGTTCATGTAGCAGAGCTGAGTGTTGAGTTTGCAGAATTGCATGTTGATACAGAGCTGTGTGTGTTCATGTAGCAGAGCTGTGTGTTGAGTTTGCAGAATTGCATGTTGATACAGAGCTGTGTGTGTGTTCGTGTAGCAGAGTTGTTTGTGTTGATGTAGCAGAGCTGAGTATGTTGAGTTTGCAGAATTGCATGTTGATACAGAGCTGTGTGTGTTCATGTAGCAGAGTTGTTTATGTAGCAGAGCTGTGTGTGTGTGCGGTAATGTACTGTGGGTACAACATATTGTATCGGGCTGGTAACCTACAAAGCAGCGCACTATTAAGTCCATTATAAGTCTCTGTGTTCTGCCATTCCCGGCACTGTTCTGGTCGCTCCGGCGTCACGTGTCCACATCTGTGACCTGCTGGATCACGCCGTGTCCTCTGTGTGGAGCGGAGGTCACTTTCTCCATGTTCTCACGTCTTTGAGAATCAGATTAAGCTCTCTGGCCTCAGTCTACGTCCCATAGACTTAGGGTATGTGCAGACAGTCAGGAGCAGCTGCGGGTTTGACGCTGCGTGTCTATACAGCGTCAAAGCCGCAGCGTCCAGATGTTACAGCAGTGGATGGATGTGTAGAAATCCCATGTCCACTATGCGTCTCCGTTCACCTGTGGATCATCCGCGGAAACTGACCCGAGGTGCGTCCTTCAGACCTGCAGCATGTCAGTTTCCCTGCGGGTCCGCATGCCCGCTCCCCCCATACACTGACGTCAATAATGAAAGTCCACGAGAAAAAAATAAAAAAATTGCAGCGGCTCATTTGCATAAAATGAGGGTGGACGGCGCGCAGCTGTTCCGCAGCGTCGGGGCCCGGGCGGCTCCTGACAGTGGGCACTGGGCACAGACCCTTACACTGAGAAAGTGACCTCGGCTCCACAGAGGACGCGGCGTGATCCAGCAGGTCACAGATGTGGACACGTGACGCCACCGGAGTGACCAGTGCGCACAGCAATACACTCTCTGCACACCATCACTGAGGGAAAAAGCACCGGAAATGGAGGAACCTGAATCAACATTCCTGGGATGTAAGGCCACGTTCACACGGTCAGTATTCGGTCAGTATTTGTAAGCCTTAATCAGCAGTGGGTGATAATGCAGAAGAGGTGACGGGCTTCTATTATACTTTTCCTCTGATTGTTCCTCACCTGGTTATGGCTTCAAATACTGATGTCAGATACTGACCAAATACTAAACGAGGCCTAAAAGTTAGTTATCTACCCAAGCATGTATCCTGGGGAAAGAAATGGTGTGAGGAGCCATTCAGCCCAAGGCCGACACCACCCCCCGTCCTGTCCTCTACTGACAGGAGAGTGAAGAGGAGGAGAGGCGAGGAAGAAAAAGCAAAATATACCGGAGCTGCGGTCACTGCGTCCTCCGAGGTTTACTATGAGCTTCCCTGGCTTTGTGATGAGATTTGTCGCCTCCATTCTCCTCAGTTCTGCAGCAGCATTTCCTGCAACCTGTAAACTACAACCCCCAGCATCCTTTGCACCTCCTCACAGAGTATAATACAGCATGACCCCCACCTCACTGCAGGGAGTCACCGCCATGTGCTCTGCTGCCTGGAAGGGGCAGGTTTCGTCCGCAGACGTCCTGTCCCTGCAGTGAGCGCAGCCATCTTGTTGGTGGGAGTCTCCTAGTTACCAGGACTCGCAGTATTACACATGGTGGCAGCAGCCGGCTGCTCCTCCTGAGCTCAGGGACAGAGGAGATGGGGGATTTGTGGCAGAAGCCATCGTACTGACGGCTCGTACAATATACCATTATCCCAGTGTTATAAATACAGTGGGGAGAATAAGTATTTGATACACGGACGATTTTGCAGGTTTTCCCACCTAAAAAAGAATGGAGGGGTCTGTAATTTGTATCGTAGGTCGCTTCACCTGTGAGAGACAGAATCTAAAAATAATCCAGATAATCACATTGTATGATTTTACTTAATTAATTTGCATTTTATTGTATTACCAACCAGCAAGAATTCTGACTCTCACAGAGCTGTTAGTGTTTCTTTAGGACACCTGTCCACACACTCAATCACACTCCAACCTCTCCACCATGGCCAAGACCAAAGAGCTGTCTTCTCCTTCCTTCACACGTAGATCCTCCTTCTGGTGTCATGTGTAGTGCAAGAGCCTCACCCTGTCTCTAACATGGGGTTATATAGCCCCCTCATAGCATCTGTTCATCATATATGGCACTGTGCTAAAAATACCAAAAATAGCACTTTGTGATGTCAGCTAAAAGAACCCTAGCACGATGGCTGATGCAATCTTATGCAATGTATGGTTCAGAATTAAGAATAAAATGAATATCTGTAATTAATATTTAACAACAAGTATCATCAGATTGGCAGGTTACACAGTACATAACAACACCCAGCTTTCTGGAGACCCTGAGAGGCAAATGTGCCTGTTTATGCTGTGATAGATCCCATAGATGTGCTCCTGGAGGATTTCTTCACTGGGTCCCTGATGGATCACTGCAGCGCCAAATTAGCTGGAGTCTACAGGCAGCTGATGGTGTCCTGTTCCATCATTGCTTTAAATTGAATCGGCATCCATGATGCAGATACAGTTGAAAAGTTATGCCTGGCGGGGGAGGGGGTGCACGTAGTCTGCTGACATTGGCGGTGCGCTACTGCTGCCCGGTAACAGGTTATGAAATGAAAGTGTACAATGTGTGGGACTGTAGGTCATAGTGCACACACATGGTTTTTGAATGAATGCCCCCCCGATTAACCCCCTAACCTTGGAGCAAGTGGGAAAATTGTGTAGGATTTGGTGCGTCTTTTACCGGACCAGGGTTTCTACTTCTACATAGATAATTTCTACACCAGCATCTCCCTCTTCCCTCAGCATTCCCTTTAAGTATGTGGTACTGTGTGCAACATCTAGAGAGGCCTTGTGAGATCACTAACCAGGCAATTGCTTGGAAAAACGAGTGCAGAGCCCAATGTTGCGACAACATGCTTAGAGACAAGAGGGATGTCTATATCTTGACCACAACACGGGAAAATGGCAGCACCCTGACCCTTGTACGAGGTACCTCTACAGTGACCCAAAAAAGGTTCAATAAGAACAAGGGAGGGCTTGATCTTACTGGTCAAGTTGTGAAGCCTTAGAGAGCCGTGCGGAAACAAAAATGTGGTACAAAAAGTTATCCAGGCACTTCTTACAAGTTGGCTGCCACGGGAATGCCACGACAGAGAGGGGCCAGAAGAGCGTGGCGGCCGCTTCACGAACTCTTGCACTGATTAGAACTGTTTCACTCTCTTATTAAACAGTGCAAGTTTTTCCCTTGCTGGCAGCACAAGGGGTAATCAGTTCAGTTGATGTCCTGGAGCTCTCCAACCTGTTCAGTGTTGGCCACTCCCCTCTGCTATATACGGTACAGACCAAAAGTTTGGACACACCTTCTCATTTAAAGATTTTTCTGTATTTTCATGACTATGAAAATTGTACATTCACACTGAAGGCATCAAAACTATGAATTACCACATGTGGAATTATATACTTAACAAAAAAGTGTGAAACAACTGAAAATATGTCTTATATTCTAGGTTCTTCACAGTAGCCACCTTTTGCTTTGATGACTGCTTTGCGCACTCTTGGCATTCTCTTGATGACCTTCAAGAGGTAGTCACTAGTATCATGTGTGTAGGGCCAAGTCTTCGATAAAATACATATAATGAAGACCATTATTCCTTTGTGATTTTATTATTGTGGTGTCATAGACACTGACATTAGATGAGTATGAGTTTCGTTGGGTAGAATTCTAGGAAATATTGTTCCCTTTTCTATTTTTGGCAGGTCAGGCCCTTATGAGAACAGGCACCGAGACATCTTCTCACGTGATTCTTACTTTAATTTGATGGCGTCAGGGTCACGATAAAAACAGCTGCGTTAAAGTTTCAAGATTTTTGTTTCTTGTCTCTTCCGATCTGAGGATGTACAAAAAAATACTACGAATGTGTCTGACGTAAAGCAAGTCTACAATGAAGAGCGGACTAGAATTTCTTGACTATGAAGTTGCTTGCAGTAATCTATGTTACATATATTCATAGTAGTTTTTGATATCTGTGTTTCTTACATGAGTACTGGGAAAAGATTTATCCTATTTTACTAATATAAACCCCTGATGTTCACTATATCAGAGATCAAACCCAAAATCTGAGCAGTAATGGTTTTCTGTATTGGTTTTCTGTAAGGCAACTTGAGACAGCGGAGCCATACACCTGCCAAGTGTCTTACAATGTGAACATTAATATGTCTTCTCCCTTGTGTAACTTCTGATGTTTAACAAGGTATGATTTACGGTTAAAACATTTCCCACATTCCGAGCATGAAAATGGCCTTTCCCCTGTGTGCGTTCTCAGATGTTCAAGAAGAATGGCTTTATGGGTAAAACATTTCCCACATTCTGAGCATGAAAACGGCTTCTTTACTGTGTGACTTCTTAGATGTTCATTAAAATGTGATTTCTGACTAAAAGACTTTTAACATTTAGGACAGGAGTACGGCTTCTCCCCTGTGTGAACTCTCTGATGTATCTTGAGATCTTCCTTACGCATATAGCATTTTCCACATGTCACACATGAAAACGGCTTCTCCCCGGTGTGGCTTTTCTGATGTCTCTCAAGATGACCTTTAGCCAAAAAGCATTTCCCACATTCAGAGCAAGAAAACGGCTTCTCCCCAGTGTGAATTCCTAGATGATTTATAAGTTTTGACTTTTGCACAAATCCTTTTCCACACTCAGGACATGAATATGGCCTCTCCCCTGTGTGCCGTCTCTGATGTTTAACAAGATCTGATTTACTAATGAAACTTTTGTTACATTCTGAGCAGGAGAACGGCTTCTCCCCTGTGTGAGTTCTCAAATGTTCTGTAATATTCGATCTATGAGCAAAACGCTTCCCACATTTAATACATGAAAACGGCTTCTCTCCTGTGTGAATTCTCTGATGTCCAACAAGATCTGATTTCTGGGTAAAACATTTCCCACACTCTGAACATGAATACGGCTTCTCCCCTGTGTGAATTCTCTGATGTACAACAAGATTTGATTTCTGGGTAAAACACCTCCCGCATTCTGAACAAGAATATTGTCTTTCATCTTTGTGACGATTAGATTTCTTTTTTCCACATTCAGAAGACGATAATATTTTATCAAGTGTTTGTCCAGTGCTGCTTTTTCCAATCTGTGATTGATTATCTGCTACTTCATGATAAGGAGATGAAAGGAGATTCGTATGGAACCATCTCATCCAGTCTTCACCTGAAAACAATAAAAGAATAAAAAACATTTAGTCATAATTAATATTTTAAAATGTCTAAAGAGATTTGCTTGAATGCAGTCAGTCACTGTATGCCTTCTGATAGCTGTCAATATATTCAAATGAATAACTGCTTTAGTCTTCATATTGCTATATGAATGGGCAAAAAGTCTGAGCTGCTGGATGCCCTCAATAGGTTCTAGTTGGCATATAAGTACAAAAGGCAAGCTTATAGGCAATAGGTGAGTATGGCAGCGACATATCACATATTACATTTCACATTTAGCTCTGCTACAGCCAGGTACTTGATTATTTACCTAGCTGCTGAGTGCTATCCATCATCCAGTTTATACTGCTAACTCAGCTCTATTATACCTAGTGCTCTCCGCACCCTCTACTCTGCTGAGTATCTGTCAGCTACTCCTGGTGCGGTCAACACCATCAACTCTGCTGCAAGTACCTGACAGCTTACACGTCTCTGCTATTCCAAGGTGCTGTCTGCACTTTCACTGTTTAGGAGGAAAGGAATGTCATGAATGGACTAGTTACACCAATGGCTCCTATTACAGGTATCAGTGAGCTCTTTACTAGCTCTTTGTCATATGCTATTGTAGCACCCTGAGGATTCGGCTGCTACAGGGGTATTGCACCTCAACCCAGAGGTGTGATATTCCACTCCCGGGTAAGGATGGAGTGTGGGACTGAGCTCAGAAAGCTGCATGCACTACACACATCCCATTTCCGAGGAACAGACCAACGGTACTCCCACTTAGAAATGTGCAGGTACGACCGAGTCTGTTCCTGGCTGGAGTGGGAGGGGGGTGGTACATCCCAAGTAGTGTAGGGGCAGATAGCGGGAGCAGCCTGGGTAAAGATAGGAGCTCATTGGGTGCTGGTCACCTGAGCTCACACATAGAGGGAGTATTTAAGGTGGGCACCATCTAAGATCAGGGTCAGTCTGTCAGAGTGGAGGCAGTCAGCGAGTCTTTGCAGAGGAGAGGAAGAGAGCAGAAGAGGAGCAGAGCAGCCCCAGGCCCAGAGAGAGTGAGAGAGGAGAGTCAGAAGGACCCAGAGAAAACAAGCAGGAACTATGAGAACCCACATACAAACACAGGGTGAAGAGTTGGCAAAAGGGTACCGGATCCCAAACTGGTGGGGGCTAAAGCACACCTCAGCCAGAGACCGGAGGCCGTGGGCAGGATCTGCCACGGCCACCCACCACATCCACCCTGAAGGCAAACCACGCGTAGGGTCAGGGAACCCAAGGCCAAGGGTTTCCCAACAGAAGGCCCGAGGGAGCTGGACCTAGGTGGATCCCTGGTGGGGACGGCCAGAAGACAGGACAGGAAGGAGGGCTCAGGGTCACGCTCCGGACTTGCTTGGGGGTTGGCTGAATCCAGGACCTGGTGGACGCAGCACGGCTCGGGTGGTCACTTGAAGCTGGAGTGACCGGAACATCAGCAGTAAGTAAATACCCTAAACTGCACAACCCGACTCTGTCTTTAATTACCATCTGTGCTGCACCACCACAACCCCCATCCTCTGCACCTGACCCCCTGAGGCTATACCCCACCCGTTGGGGGTTATACTATCAAAAGCTGCACCAACACCATCAGCCTCAGCGGACCCTGCTGCAGCGGCGGCCGTAGTGACCGCAATACAACGGGTGGCGTAGTCGACATAAAGAACTTTATAACATCTGTAGGACTGCCACATACTCTGAGCTTGACACCCTGGGCACGGACCGGGTCACTGCCACTCGGCGACTACAACTCCCATCTGATCCGGCTCCGGGTATTCCCCTAAAGAATATGGCCCAGGGGGTGCGTCAACTTTGGCGTAGTCGGCAGGATTACGTGCCCACAACAACCGGGTACTGCGTGCCTGAAGAAAAGAACGAGTTTACCTCAAAAAGAAGTCTCCTGCCGGTTCCGGAGGGTCCCCGCCATCGGACTCCATCACAGGTCGATTCCCGCCGGTTGTCCGCCATTAACAGCGTTTTCCCGCCATCTGCAGAGTTTCCCGCCACTGGGAGACGATTCCCGCCATTTCCAAAGGTTTCCCGCCTTGGAAGAGCGGACGCCATTATGGGCGTGCCAGAGGGTGGCAAGAGGCCGCCTCCCATCGTGGGCCAGGACCGAAAATGGCGCCAAAACTGGAAACCGCCCCCACCAACAGAGACTGTGATGCTAGAGGTGTCTGTCAGCGTGAAAGAACTGCCCCTGGAGCTGACAATCACCAAGTGGCCCCGGGACCGCCCTCGAAGTGGGAGGACTGAGAAGAAGAGAGCAAAGATGGGTGTCGCTTGGAGCAGTCTGGAGAGAGCGCACCCGGAGACAAGAAGCCTGGAGCAGAGTCCAGAAAGAGCCTACCCGGAGATGGAGGGAGAGCCAGGCAGCACCGACCCAGTGGTCAGGAGCCTGATGCGGGCCGCCACTCCAGGCAGCACCGACCCAGTGGTCAGGAGCCTGTTGCCGGTCGCCACTCCAGAAGGCCTGCTGGAGACAACGAGAGGAGAGCAGAGCAGCACCGACCCGTTGGTCAGGAGCCTGCTAGAAGCAACGACCCCACTAGGCTTAGTGGAGGTCCTAGCACAGCTCCCCCGAGACCGGGAGTGTGCGCAGACCGCTCTGGAGGGCCTCGCAAGGAGGATGGCCCGGGTGCAACGAGAGACGTTGGCAGAGTGGAGCCGCGAGATGGCCCAGCGGACAAGAACCCGTCCGCGGAGCACGCCACCCGAGACGAGGAGACAGACCGCCTCTGAGGATGGCGCAGGAGGACTGAAGGCCGGAGACGGCGCCGAGAAGGGAGCCGAACGAAAGGAGGCAGGTAAAGGGGACGTCTTTACCCCAAACCGGGAAACCGCGTACCTGCAACAGCTCCCCGTCGCAGAGCCCGAAGTACCCCCTGCCGTGCCCGTAACCGCAACGTCACCGCCACAGACTAGGCCTCAACCGGAAGCCGCAGCCGCGACCCCTGTGACGTCACACGCCTCGACCCCGAGCGTGACCAAGCAGGAAGTACCACCAGCCTGGTCGCAAGGCCTAGTACCCCCGGGCGCCGCAATACCAACAGCGCCCCCTACCTCCGCGGAGCCCCCGGCCTGGTCGCAGGGCCAAGTAGCCCAGGGCGCCGCCGTCCTTACGGTGCCCTTCACTTTCCAGGTGCCCCAGGCCTGGCCGCAAGGCTTGGGCAACCCGGGCGCCACTTCCACCGCGCCCATAAGACCAAGAGTGCCGCACCTGGGTGAGGACCTGTTCGCCCAACATACGTGCCCGGATGGGCAGCCCTTCATATGGCCACCGGAGTTTCACCATCCCCGACTCCGGAAAGGGAGACCCCTAGATGAACCCCTGATCCCGGCTCCAAAGCCCGTAAAGAGGATCTCGCCCCCGCTAGCAGAAGCGCAGTTTGAGTGGGACCCCACCGGAGAAGACCTCATGGGGTTCACTCAGGAGACCCGGGCAGCTGCAGCGGAGCGTGCAGAGTGCTGCCGGCAGCAGCTCGAGGTCTTTGAGAGAGAGCGGAGAGAGAGGCGGGTCCGGGAACAGCAAGCTCAAGTAAGGAGCGCGGAGCAGAAGAGCCGGGCCAGGAGAGACCCCCGTGCAGCGCATAGTCCCCGCACCACCGGGACTGTGATCAAGTTTAACATGCAGCATGGGTGGGGCTTCATCCGAGACCACCGCACCCCAGGCGACGTCTTCGTGACCAGGAGAGACGTTGAGTCCCACCTACCGGAGGGACACAGAGGTCGTGACCTTTACATCGGGGACGAGGTCACCTTCACCCGGCACAAGTGTGCCAAAGGACCCTACGCCCTCCATGTGCATCGCCTGACGGAGGAAGAGCTGCGGTGTGAGGAGGAAGAACAAGAGGACCCGGACGGGTCTGAAGCTAAAGGTAACCACAAAGAAAGAGCAGGAGGACGTCGTCGTTGAGTACGGCAGAGTAGAAGCTGTATATAGTTACCCGTAGGGGTACCAAAGAAACTGTTGCTGCTAGTATAGTCCCCGTTGGGACCAGCAAGTGTGAACTGTTTACCCGTTTATCCCTTAAATCCCACTGACCGAGGACTGAGAGCGGTCATTCCTCCCTAATACCTGGCCGAGGACTGAGGGCGGCCATATCCCTTGTAAATAGTTGCGCGTCCTAAAGCGCCCCCTACTGGTTTTATAGGAAAGCCACGAGTTCCAAAGACTGTCGCACTTTACCCGGTCACACGTTGCACAGTGACCGGAGGAGGAGCCAGAGGCGACGAGAATGTTATTAAAATGAAAAGTTTTATGATGATGCTGATAATATATGTTATTTTATATGTTTTATTATGTTGTTTATGCAAAAATGTATGTTTGGTGTTGTTTTATATCTTACAGCCCGAGGACGTGCTGTGATTTACCAGGGGGGAATGTAGCACCCTGAGGATTCGGCTGCTACAGGGGTATTGCACCTCAACCCAGAGGTGTGATATTCCACTCCCGGGTAAGGATGGAGTGTGGGACTGAGCTCAGAAAGCTGCATGCACTACACACATCCCATTTCCGAGGAACAGACCAACGGTACTCCCACTTAGAAATGTGCAGGTACGACCGAGTCTGTTCCTGGCTGGAGTGGGAGGGGGGTGGTACATCCCAAGTAGTGTAGGGGCAGATAGGGGGAGCAGCCTGGGTAAAGATAGGAGCTCATTGGGTGCTGGTCACCTGAGCTCACACATAGAGGGAGTATTTAAGGTGGGCACCATCTAAGATCAGGGTTAGTCTGTCAGAGTGGAGGCAGTCAGCGAGTCTTTGCAGAGGAGAGGAAGAGAGCAGAAGAGGAGCAGAGCAGCCCCAGGCCCAGAGAGAGTGAGAGAGGAGAGTCAGAAGGACCCAGAGAAAACAAGCAGGAACTCTGAGAACCCACATACAAACACAGGGTGAAGAGTTGGCAAAAGGGTACCGGATCCCAAACTGGTGGGGGCTAAAGCACACCTCAGCCAGAGACCGGAGGCCGTGGGCAGGATCTGCCACGGCCACCCACCACATCCACCCTGAAGGCAAACCACGCGTAGGGTCAGGGAACCCAAGGCCAAGGATTTCCCAACAGAAGGCCCGAGGGAGCTGGACCTAGGTGGATCCCTGGTGGGGACGGCCAGAAGACAGGACAGGAAGGAGGGCTCAGGGTCACGCTCCGGACTTGCTTGGGGGTTGGCTGAATCCAGGACCTGGTGGACGCAGCACGGCTCGGGTGGTCACTTGAAGCTGGAGTGACCGGAACATCAGCAGTAAGTAAATACCCTAAACTGCACAACCCGACTCTGTCTTTAATTACCATCTGTGCTGCACCACCACAACCCCCATCCTCTGCACCTGACCCCCTGAGGCTATACCCCACCCGTTGGGGGTTATACTATCAAAAGCTGCACCAACACCATCAGCCTCAGCGGACCCTGCTGCAGCGGCGGCCGTAGTGACCGCAATACAACGGGTGGCGTAGTCGACATAAAGAACTTTATAACATCTGTAGGACTGCCACATACTCTGAGCTTGACACCCTGGGCACGGACCGGGTCACTGCCACTCGGCGACTACAACTCCCATCTGATCCGGCTCCGGGTATTCCCCTAAAGAATATGGCCCAGGGGGTGCGTCACTATGGCAATGGGGCCGGATGTTATACCCTGGGGTGCTATGGGACTGAATGAAAAACCCTAAATTAATAATTAAGACTTGTGCCCAATATTTTTCTCAATCCCTGGCCTGAAAATCACAGATAATATTTCTCGGAGCCTTGTAGTAAAAGAACATGTTGATATCAACTGACCCAACTCACTGGACGAGGAATTCAGTAAGATCAGAAAGTTTCCTGTCATGTACATCTCCTCCATTGGATATTATGGAGGATGTTTTAGATTAACTCAGTCTGTAAATTATGCAAGAGGAACAAAACACGAAATTTATGAAAGGCTCTTACCATTCACCAACATGGATAAGGGTTTTTCGTGTCCATTCATCGTTCCACCATAACTTTCCTGCAAGGATCCAACATAAGACATTAGAGAAAAAAATTCCAATAAAGAGAAAGGTGGTCTGCAATACTTGGAGGAGTCAGCTGATGAAAACTTATCGACTTAATTGAATCCAGAGTACAAATTAGAATAAAACAAGGAGGACACGCAGCACTCCGGCTATGGCCTTCGCATCTAGAGTCACTTTCTCGTCTTGGCTGAGTGCTGCGTGTTTTCCTTCTTTTAGTCCAGTTTGTACTCTGGATTCAAGGAAATAAAGAAGTTTTCGTCATTTGGTGAGAACCATAACTCCTCTGTACTTGAATTATCAAGAAAAAAGACTAACATTAGTTTATGTCATATTAGCTGACGGTAAAAAACACTAGAAGTCATGAGCCAACTTGACCTAAAAGAAGGATCTCCTGAAGTGAATATCAGACAGAATTGACATTCACCCGTGGCATTGTGCTGCTGTTTCCATCTAAATCGCAGAATTATACATTTATCCTCGCTGAATATCCATCAACGTGGATATCCAATCTGATGCTATCATTATCTTTTATAAAACCAGAAACCATTTGTAGCCGCCACCAACCCCAGCCGACATGGCGCCTATGTTCCACTACTGCTTCAGAAGGTTATGTCAAAGATTCATTACATCGGTCTATAGAGGATTTCCAGAAATCTCAGCTCCATCTACCTGATGATCCAGGAGGACATTCTGCTTCTCCTCTGGACGATCCTGGGAATATAGAGGACTGGGACTTCTCTCTGGTGGATTTCTCGGACTGGACCCATCTATAGGAAATATACACAGGACTGAATACATCGTCTACATGTGATGATCAGATGATGGGGGAGTCTAGGTGACCTCAGACCCGGCCTCTCCTCTATAATCAGGACGGTCTCCTCTTACCCGGAGATGTGAGGGGCTGGTGATCCTCCATCATGACGTCCTTGTACAGATCCTTGTGTCCTTCTATATACTCCCACTCCTCCATGGAGAAATAGACGGTGACGTCCTGACACCTTATAGGAACCTGACACACACAATGACCCGTCATTAGCAGACCCCTCCCCCGGCGTTATTATATAATGTCCCAGCATTCCCGGCAGCGCTCACCTCTCCGCTCAGCAGCTCAGTAGTGATCCTGGTGGTCAGTTCTAGGATCTTCTGCTCATGTATCAGTGAATGAGGTGGAGGCTCGGTGATGTCACTTGGGGTCCTGCTCCGCCCTCCTGACACACGGGGGGTCACACACTCCCCAGACGACCTCTTCACTACTGTGTGATCCTGTGTATGGGGAGACGCCGATCACTACATCTATTCTAAGGATCCTTCACCTTTCCCGTCATTTCTCTGCTTTATTCCTAGAGATCAGAGTGATGTGATGTGAAGCTCTCACCTCTCCAGTGATCCAGTAGATTATCTCCAGGGTGAGATCTAATACCCGAGCAGCCATGTGGCTTCTGTCCTGCTCCATCCTCGGTGGGTCATCGATGAGTAGGGTCATTGTTTTTCAAAGAAAACTTTAGTTGGCTTGTGCCCTAAAGGGAACTGGAGGAATGAAAAGGAGGATTGAGAGCGAAATTTGGGAAGGAAGTATTTCTTCTTCTAGACTTGTCACTCTTTCCTAACACAATCCTACAAGATGTGTTGTGGAGTCGTGTCGGAGAGTTGAGCTCTGCTTGACACCATCTAACAGAACAGGCAGAAACTGACGTAGATGGCAGTAGATAAAATCGGGATAACAGGATTGTGTACAGAAGCAAAAAGTGCACCGAAGGAATTTAGGACAGCATACAGTAATCTAAAGGTAGAATAAACTACAGCAGGCCTGACCCAATGACAACTAGAGGGTAAATAGAGCCTGGAAGAGTAGCCTTTCGGGTGATATGTGCAAAATAGGCAGATTTAAAAATGAGTTATATTGGCACAAATTAATAAATATGTGTGTAGATTATTATAAAATCAGATTGTGATTTTGGGAATATCGTTCTCCTCTAATTGTACATCGTTCAGAGCATTCAGTTTAAATATTGGGTTTAGACTCCCATTCAGTGGCCCCGTCGGGGCTTACCTCCAAGCCCCCCAAGAAACAGGATTCAGACATATGCGCCGACGAGGCTAAAAACTATTATGTTGCTGACAGAGCGAACGTGCTCTTTGACATGCATCTGTGGCGCCCCTGCGAGTTCAGTCGCCACAGAGGTACTGCATCTCACCCAGAGGTGTGGTGTCTCACTCTCAGATAAGGATAGAGTGCTGACCGGGACCCACACACTTGTATCCATTACACTCCACTTCAGAGGGAAGGGCGAGATTGCTCCTAAGGGAGAGCACAATCCCTGGTCCCTAGCTGGAGGGTGGAATCATATAGTGGGTGTAGGTGGAGGAAGAAGTACAGGGGAGCACTTGAGTAGGAGTATAAAAAGGGGAGCCATCTTGGGAGTGGTCAGAACAGTGAGGAAACAGTGTTTGGAGCAGGAGCTCTGGAGGAGCTCTGCTCAGGAGGAGCGGGCCTGAGTTGAGAGGTCCAGGAGGAAAGGCTGAAGAGAAAGAGAGCAGAGGAAGGCTCCAGGAGTGAGGGGATCCTAGGAGCACGGGGAGTGCGGATGCCACCCGTGCGCCCGAATCTACCAGGACGTGGAGGGATCAGGCCGCAGAGAGGACTGGCCCCTAAACTAGTGGAGAACTACAAGGCTCCGCTAGAAACCGGAGGCTGCTGTACTTGCAAGGTGCAGCTGCCAACCACCACAATTACATCGCCAAAAAGGTGGCCACAGAGGGTCCAGGGGACTGCAGGTCGCCCGACAAGATCCGAGGCTACCGGCTTGGGACACTGATTGTGATGCGCAGGGCAGGAAGGTGAGAGCCAGCGCAGGAAGACAACCGAGGAAGGCACGTATAACGGGGTCCCGTTTAAGTACTCCTGAGTTACTTGAGAGATTGCTGAACCCCTTCCTTGGTGAATGCAGGACGATGTGGGAGGTTACCCTGGTCCTGGTAGCCTGGAGTTCAACAACTGTGAGTAGATCTGAAGACTGCACCCCACTGTGTCCTGGAATTATTATCTGCGCTATCACCTGCACTACACTGCACAGCAACATCTACCTCATTAATCATCACTGCACCGCCCTGGAGCTTAGCGCTACCTGTGGAGAGCTGAACCAACTCTGCTGCGTCACCATCAGCTCCAGAGGATCTGCACCGCAGCGGCGGCTCCATATAGCCTCATACCACAGGTGGCGTCACAAACATTAAACTATAAAAACTATAATAATCCCCTTTTATTGACCGCCCTGGGTCATGGACCGGGTCACTGCCACTGTGACAGCCCCTGCACCGACCGGCCCGGCACCGAGTACCCCATGGACCAGGGGACACGTCAACTTAGCGTCACGAACAGGATATGAACCCACCAGTTGTAACCGGGTATTGTGCACCTAGAGACTGTGTTGTATACTGAATGTGGAACCCGCCCCAGAAGAACGGGCGCCATTATGTGCGTGATCAAGGACGACAAGAAGCCTCCCATTGTGGGCCGGGTCCCAGAATGGCGCCAAAAGCGCAACCCGCCCCATGCGGCTGTGGTCATATACCTAGACCTGTCCATCAGTCTGGGGAGGCCGTCCCCAGGTGTGGCCGACAGCAAGCAGCCATGGGCCGCCCCAGAAAGGGGAGAGGAGAAGAGGGACCTTGGAGACAGGGCGGAGTCTCCAGCAGGCTAGACAGACCGCACACGGCAAGATGGACGGAGATCAGCCTCAGAATCCGGGCCGTGGTCTGCAGCCAAGTACGTCACCCCTCACCCAGGAGGGGGTATTAATGAAGCTGTCCCTGGAGGATACGGGGTTCCTCCGAGACGAGGTGCAAGAACTGGGCAGGAGAATGGAGGAGGCCCAGCGAGCTGCTGTCGCCATCTGGAGAGCTGAGCTCCTGGAGAAGAGGCTAACCCAGCAGCAGTCTGCGCTGCATGGAGCTGCTCCTGGAACAGGAGGTGTCGGGCAGAGCTGAAGCGATCGCGGGAGCAAGTAGGAGCGATATCCCTGTCCCGGACGCCGCTGGCGCCGATCCGTTCCTGGTCACCCTGCAGGAACCACCTTCCCCGGGCGCGCACGATGCCAACCTACTCCTAGGCCCCCTGCAGGAACCTCCGTCCCCGGGCACTCACGACGCCGACCTGCTCCTAGGCCCCCTACAGGAGCCACCTGCCCCCACACCTGAATGTGTGTACAGACGCGCCGCTTGCAAAAGGTCCGAGGAGGTCGAGGACTAGAGCCGCCCTCTGTTGCCCGCTCCCACACCCTTGGTTGCCCAGAGGGAAGAGGGAGACCAATTCCATTGGGATAACCCGGCGGGTGACCTGATGGGTTTTCCTCGGGAGACCCAAAAGGAGGCCGCACGCCGAGAGGAGCATTGCCGGCGGGAACTCCTTCAACTGGAGAAGGAGCGGCGCACCCGTGCACTAGGAGAAAATGGAGGCCTGTAACATGGAGGAGAAGACCCGGGCCCGCAAGGCAAAGACAGCCACACCCAGTCCCCGCGCAGAAGGGACTGTCGTGAAGTTCGACCTGGACGCCGGGTGGGGCTTCATCAGAGAACCACAGGCTGCGAAAGATCTATTTGTTAACCGGAGGGACGTGGAGTCCCACCTCCAGCAAGGACATCCTGACAGAGACCTGTACCCTGGTGACCGTGTCACCTATACCCGGCATAAGAGAGAACGCGGGTGGTATGCCCTCCATGTGCACAGGGTAGTGGAGGAGGAAGTGGACATGCCCCTGCCGTCCGAGGCTGATGACCCGGCTGGGTCAGCCTACAGCGGACAGGTGTTTCCCAGGAGGGAGAACCACTATTAAGCTCCCTGGTTAAAAACTAAACTGTATATAGTTACCCGGAAGGGTACATCCTTGTATGAGTGAACTGAAAAAGTTTTGTGTGTTACCTAGTTACCCGGTGAGGGTATAAGAACTGACAGGCTGAGGACTGTGAGCAGCCAAAAACTTTAAACTGTAAATAGTTTGCACTTCTTAAAGTGCTTCTTATTGGTTTTATGCAGACCGCAGAACAAAAACTTGTTTGGCGTGGCCGAAGACGTGGTCCAACAGCTGGATCACCTATGCCCTGCAGCCACGCCCAGGGCCTACGTTGATGGTTTTCGGACGGGTCCCTCAAAATTGCACTTTCTTCAGTAATATGGACACCCGGCTATAGATTTCACTGTAGTTTATTGAAAATGTTTGATATGGAAAAGTGTTTTATTGATGTGAAGAGAATTTTATTGGAAGAAAGTTTCATAATGTTTTATAAGCTGATACAGTAACATGTAACGTTCAAGAAAATGTGCCTCCCATAAAGGGAAGAAAAGTTGTGTGATATTCTTATATGTGATGCATCTAAAAAAATTTGTAAGTCTAAAATTAGTTTTTCTCTGTTCCAGCCCGCGGACGTGCTGTGTTTTTCCAGGGGGGTATGTGGCGCCCCTGCGGGTTCAGTCACCACAGAGGTACTGCATCTCACACAGAGGTGTGGTATCCCACTCTCAGGTAAGGATAGAGTACTGCCCGGGACCCACACACTTGCATCCATTACACTCCACTTCAGAGGGAAGGGTGAGATTGCTCCTAAGGGAGAGCACAGTCCCTGGTCCCTAGCTGGAGGGTGGAACCATGTTGGGGATGTGGGTCGAGGAAGAAGTACAGAGGGGCACTTGAGTAGGAGTATAAAAAGGGGAGCCATCTTGGGAGTGGTCAGAACAGTGAGGAGAGAGTGTGTGGAACAGGAGCTCTGGAGGAGCTCTGCTCAGGAGCAGCGGGCCTGAGTTGAGAGGCCCAGGAGGAAAGGCTGAAGAGGAAGGGAGCAGAGGGAAGGCTCCAGGAGTGAGGGGATCCTAGGGGCACGGGAAGTGCGGATGCCACCCGTGCGCCAGAATCTACCAGGACGTGGAGGGATCAGGCCGCAGAGGGGACCGGCCCCTAAACTAGTGGAGAACTACAAGGCTCAGCTAGAAACCGGGGCTGCTGTATTTGCAAGGTGCAGCTGCCAACCACCACAATTACATCACCGAAAAGGTGGCCACAGAGGGTCCAGGGGACTGCAGGTCGCCCGACAAGATCCAAGGCTACCACTGATTGTGAGGGTGAGAGCCAGCACCGGAAGACGACCGGGTCACTGCCACTGTGACATCCCCTGCACCGACCGGCCCGGCACCGAGTACCCCACGGCCCAGGGGGCGTGTCACATCATTTTCGGATGTATACACCTACTGGAGGTGGACATTCAGATGTAGTCCACTACGTCTGAGTGTCAGTAACCAGAAGGCGTACACGTCCGAAAATGATACACGACAGAGCGCATGTTCACTCTGTTGACACCATTCTAGTCTATGACCCCGTTGCCGCATACATCAAAATTCGGTTTTGATGATTTTTTGAAAAATCCTAGTAGAATTAAATTCCACTTAAATTTATTCGCTTATCTCTATCGATACCTCTGCAAAGACAATCTGTACTTTACTCTTCTTCTTTTTCCCCCTCAAGCAATCACTTATAAGGTTTCTCCTGTGCTTCTCCATGTACTCTGGATTTCACCACCTCAAACAATCAGAGTCTCCCTAACCTGGCAAAATAATGAGAGAACTCTCTCCTTTTCAGTGAAGCCTTCAATCATCCTGCTGATACTACACAGTCATATGAACAGCTCCTCTCCACACCTTCCCCAGTGGATCGTCAGCCCTCGCAGACCGGGTCCTCTCTACCGGCCGTCACTTATTTCCTTCATGGTTCTTATCTCATGTTATACAGTACAGACCAAAAGTTTGGACACACCTTCTCATTTAAAGATTTTTCTGTATTTTCATGACTATGAAAATTGTACATTCACACTGAAGGCATCAAAACTATGAATTAACACATGTGGAATTATATACTTAACAAAAAAGTGTGAAACAACTGAAAATATGTCTTATATTCTAGGTTCTTCAAAGTAGCCACCGTTTGCTTTGATGACTGCTTTGCACACTCTTGGCATTCTCTTGATGAGCTTCAAGAGGTCGTCACTGGAAATGGTCTTGAAGGAGTTCCCAGAGATGCTTAGCACTTGTTGGCCCTTTTGCCTTCACTCTGCGGTCCAGCTCAGCCCAAACCATCTCGATTGGGTTCAGGTCTGGTGACTGTGGAGGCCAGGTCATCTGGTGTAGCACCCCATCACTCTCTTTCTTGGTCAAATAGCCCTTACACAGCCTGGAGGTGTGTTTGGGGTCATTGTCCTGTTGAAAAATAAATGATGGTCCAACTAAACGCAAACCGGATAGAATAGCATGCCGCTGCAAGATGCTGTGGTAGCCATGCTGGTTCAGTATGCCTTCAATTTTGAATAAATCCCCAACAGTGTCACCAGCAGAGCACCCCCACACCATCACACCTCCTCCTCCATGCTTCACGGTGGGAACCAGGCATGTAGAGTCCATCCGTTCACCTTTTCTGCGTCGCACAAAGACATGGTGGTTGGAACCAAAGATCTCAAATTTGGGCTCATCAGACCAAAGCACAGATTTCCACTGGTCTAATGTCCATTCCTTGTGTTCTTTAGCCCAAACAAGTCTCTTCTGCTTGTTGCCTGCCCTTAGCAGTGGTTTCCTATTAGCTATTTTACCATGAAGGCCTGCTGCACAAAGTCTCCTCTTAACAGTTGTTGTAGAGATGTGTCTGCTGCTAGAACTCTGTGTGGCATTGACCTGGTCTCTAATCTGAGCTGCTGTTAACCTGCGATTTCTGAGGCTGGTGACTCGGATAAACTTATCCTCAGAAGCAGAGGTGACTCTTGGTCTTCCTTTCCTGGGGCGGTCCTCATGTGAGCCAGTTTCTTTGTAGCGCTTGATGGTTTTTGCAACTGCACTTGGGGACACTTTCAAAGTTTTCCCAATTTTTCGGACTGACTGACCTTCATTTCTTAAAGAAATGATGGCCACTCGTTTTTCTTTACTTAGCTGCTTTTTTCTTGCCATAATACAAATTCTAACAGTCTATTCAGTAGGACTATCAGCTGTGTATCCACCAGACTTCTGCACAACACAACTGATGGTCCCAACCCCATTTATAAGGCAAGAAATCCCACTTATTAAACCTGACAGGGCACACCTGTGAAGTGAAAACCATTTCCGGTGACTACCTCTTGAAGCTCATCAAGAGAATGGCAAGAGTGTGCAAAGCAGTCATCAAAGCAAAAGGTGGCTACTTTGAAGAACCTAGAATATAAGACATATTTTCAGTTGTTTCACACTTTTTTTGTTCAGTATATAATTCCACATGTGGTAATTCATAGTTCTGATGCCTTCAGTGTGAATGTACAATTTTCATAGTCATGAAAATACAGAAAAACCTTTAAATGAGAAGGTGTGTCCAAACTTTTGGTCTGTACCGTACATTAGTTCAACCTTCTGTATAGTACAATAAAAACTATTATAATAAAAACCCATAATTACCTGCCGCCCGTAGTCCTATAATAGTTATATACCGCACATTACACTGGAGCTTCAGTGCCGCAGACTCCGGGGGATCGGCCGCTTCTTCCCGTCCTCTCCGGACTGTGAGCGGACAGGAGACGCACATATACCGGAGCTGCGTCTTCTCCGATCTCGGGGAGGTTTTCTGTGGTGTTTTCTGGTTTACAGCATGTGAGGCAGGAAGATTAGCAGGAAGGGGCAGGTTTCGGCCGCAGACGTCCTGTCCCTGCAGTGAGCGCGGCCATCTTGTTGGTGGGAGTCTCCTAGTTACCAGGACTCGCAGTATTACACATGGTGGCAGCAGCCGGCTGCTCCTCCTGAGCTCAGGGACAGAGGAGATGGGGGATTTGTGGCAGAAGCCATCGTACTGACGGCTCGTACAATATACCATTATCCCCGTACTATATATACACAGGTCTCAACGGTTACACGGCACATGGCGGCACCCAGCTGTCCGGAGACCCTGACAGGCAGCATTCAGTATCTCATTAGAACACGTCATGGTTCTTTCCCCAGACTCTAATATGTCTCGCTATACAGAATCTTCAAAATGATGCGTCTAATTAGAATCTATATTTATTGCTTTTGCAATCCAAATCTGTGACGTTTTGGTCAATCGGACCTTTATCAAACAGATTACACTGTTAGTGAAATGAAATGTTGCAATAAGAATAGTGTCATCTGTTCGTCTGATAAAGGTCCGATTGACCAAAACGTCACATATTTGAATGGCAAAATAAGTGATTATTGATGGTGATAGAGGTGAGTATTGATGGTGGTAGAGGTGAATATTGATGGTGGTAGAGGTGAGTATTGATGTGTGGGGGTCGTGATGACATTCCACTCGTCCTCCAGTCACTCCAAATTCAAACTATGAGCATGGGTCAACCATTCAAAGAATGAGTCAGACAACAAGCTGGTTCAAGCTCAGAGCATGCTCAGAAGGCTACTACAGACAACGTTCTCAGCAATGTTCTGTGTTTATTTTTTACATGCACAAATCTAAATACACTACATAATGGGAGGGGAAAGAGGTTGTCCGGAGCGGGGTAAGCCATGAAAGTCCAATGTCTAGCCACTCCTGATTGGTCCACATCTCCTTATCTCAGTCTCTGGGCAGATATTGCAGCCGTCAGCTTATAATCTTGTTTCGTTTCTCTGAAATAAGTCTTGGCAACACTGGAACTGTCTTAGTTTAAGTTTCGATTTGAGTAATATATAGCAAGGAAAGCTTATTGTTATATGACACAAAATGGTGGTTAGTACATTAGCAAAAAAGCGTATAAAAGTTACAAAAATATAAAAGTTACAAATATATATATTCTCTTTTACCCCGACATTCCCCCCTAAACACTAAGCTTTCCTTTGCTTCGGGGCCTTTGAGACTGTCCATGTGTGGGGAGAGGGGAGGTGGATTTCTTCACCCAATCATCTTAGAAGCTGCCCCCTTATGGGACGCCCCCAGACAATCGAGCCCTATCCTGGGTGACACATGGAGTTCTCCCAACTGATCCTAAACTGAATCTTTCAATTGAACTTTGTTATGGGGGGTCTGGTCAGACTTGTTCAAAGAAGTGTATTTCTCCATATCTTCTCTTGATTCAGAAAGGTCCCGGAGGTTGGGACAGCATTGGTTATATTTTTCCTGTATAAGGGGACTATGCAGCACAGGACCACCAGGCCCAATACTAATAGACCTCCCATTACTAGACAAACTTGTTGGAGGAATCCCTTGAGCCCTCCCAACCAACTTGAGAAAAAGGAGGTATCTACCCCTGTGTGGTAGCTGTCCACCCTGGGACAGACAGTAAGCATATGGAAAGGATATAGAAGAAGGTAGTCATCTTTTATAGACTCGTTCTGTCTCTCTTGCAGTGGGAGGCGTGAATCCAGGTGCTCTTGCCCTCAAGCTTCAGAGCCGTCGGGGTGGTGAGAAGCACAGTGTACGGTCCCTCGAACTGCGGCTGGAGGCAGTCTTTCCGGACAAACTTCTTCACATAATCATGTACTGCATCACCTGTAGATTCTGGGAGAGAAGCAGATACTGGAGAGCGGGTGTTAGTCAATTCTCTAGACAAGGCAATCACAAATTTTACCACTCTATCATGTGTTTCAGACAACTCTTGGGGCCTAATCTCTCCTATCTTGGGTGGGGTCCCAAACAAAATTTTATAGGGAGTCAGCCCATGTTTGGCCTGAGGAGTGTGTGTGATATGATACAATACTATAGGGAGTAGGTCGGGCCAGGGGAGGGGATGATCTTAGGTCATTTTCAAGAGCTGGGTCTTGAGTGTGGAATTCATTCTCTCCACTTTGCCTGAACTGGCAGGATGGTATGGAGTGTGGAGGCCCAAATCTGTTCCCAACATGTTCCAGAGTTCTTCGTAGATATTTGCTGTGAAAGCTGGTCCTTGATCCGATTCTATAACTTGGGGAAACTCCAAATCTGCAGGCAATTTCGGTGATCAGTTTCTTGGCTGTGACTTTAGCAGTCATGTTGACAACCGGGTAGGCCTCGGGCCAGGCTGAGAACATATCCACGGCTACCAAAACGTACTCCTATTTTCCTGCTTTAGGCATTTGGATATGGTCGACTTGTATTCTCTGCCAAGGGTAGTCTGGTTTAGCCAGATGTTGAAGAGGGACCCGTGCCGTACACGTTGGGTTGCAGGTAGCGCAGACAGAGCAGGATTTTGAGTACGCAGTCACAGTGGAAGAGATTCCGGGTGCAAAGTACAGTTTCTTGATACATGCCAAAGCTTGATTCTTTCCTCTGTGTGTAGGCCCGTGAGCCCATGCTGCCACAGCTGAGTACATGCGTCTAGGCAAGCAAGGCTTCCCATCCACTTGGTAAAGAGTCGAGTTGACCTTTGAATCTTTGCAACCTGCCAGCACAGCTCTTGCCGCTTTCCATTGCTTGACTTCTTCAGTGGGGGTCTTCCTTTGTTCCTCACACAATTTTTCTTCAGGCATCCTGACCCCCCTGGATTCCACTCGTGTCTCTGCTGGACTTGTATGGTCTTCCGCCGGCTGTTCCTTGGCTCTTGCTCTAGTGAGCGCCACAGCTACGGTTTGCAAAGTCTCTCCCATCTCTTCTTCCTTTTCCTACCACTTTGATGACACATTCTCCACTGCTGCAGTCTTGGCTGCTTGGTCAGCTAGGTGGTTGCCCTTGGCTTCTCTGGATTCTAGTCTTCCATGAGCCTTGACCTTGATAACAGCAACCTGAATGGGTAGTTCCAGGGCCTTCATTAGGGCCTTAATCCATGAGACATGTTTCACTGGTGTACCTGCAGCTGTGATGAATCCTCTAGACTTCCACAAGAGTCCAGAATCATTGCAAATTCCATGTCCATACCTGGAATCGGTATATACATATTCGCCTTTGTTCCTGCTGCCAGGTGGCAGGCCTCTGTGAGAGCCACAAGTTCAGCTTCTTGTGCAGACATGTATGGTGGTAGAGCTTCAGCCTTGAGGACTGTTAGGTCCGTTGTGACAGCATATCCCGTGTGGAACTTCCCTTGAGGGTCTGCGAAACGGGATCCATCAGTCCATAGGTGCAAGGCAGGGTCTGCGAGCGGATGTGCCACCATATTCTCTGGAGCAGAAGTCTCTTCCTGCAAAATTTTTATACAATCATGAGGTTCTACCAATGGACCTTCACCCTCCTCACCTTCCCCCCTAGAAGGTGGAAGCAAAGTGGCAGGATTGATAGTCAGACATCTGGTCAGCTGACTTGTCAAGGAGGATGTGAGCAGCGTGGACCGCCTTAAGGCACGGGGGGGGCAGTTCGGGCGACAGGGTCCAGGCGGGCTGAGTAGTAGCCCAAAGGCCGATACTTATGATCATAGCGTTGTGCTAGAACTCCAGAGGCATGACCTTCCGATTCCGAGACAAAGAGGTGAAATGGCTGAGTATAGTCTGGTAAGCCCAAGGCCGGGGCAGAGACAACAGCCTGTTTAAGACGGTCAAAACATAGTCTGTGTTGATGAGAAACACGTGGATCTTCAGCATGAAGCCAAACTGAGCCTTCATTCTTGAGACAGTCGTACAGAGGTTGCATGAGCTTTGAGGCATCAGGGATCCATTGCCTGCAGTAAGTGATGAGGCCAAGGAAGGTCTGCATAGTGGAGTAGGTGGTTGGGAAGGTGATATCCATGATGGCTTGTTTTCTTTCTTCAGTCAGATGTCTAGTACCTTGTGATATACAATGTCCGAGGAAAATGACCTTGGGCAGACACCATTGGACTTTGCCTTTCGAGACTTTACAGTTAGCTGAGTGAAGAAACCAGAGAAGGGATGCTGACATCTCTGGCAAATTTTCTTCAGTGCCACAGAGTAAAAGATCATCCACATACTGTAGAAGGGTGACCTGAGGGTTCTCTTGAACCCATGGCTCCAGAATAGACTTCATAGAATGAGTGAATTGGTTAGGAGAGTTCTGGGCTCTTTGCGGAGTCCTGGTCCATGTAAGCTGTGCTCCTTGAAAGGTGAAGGCAGAAAGAAACCACGAATCTTCATGTAAAGGTATACTGAAGAAGGCGTTGGCCAGATCTAACACCGTAAACAAGGTGGCCGTTGGAGGCAGCTGAGACAAAAGGGTGTTTGGGTTAGGTACCACTGGAGTTTCTAAAATGGTAGCTGCATTGACGGCTCTGAGATCCTGAACCAACCGGTATCTTGGAGGCTCTCCCGGAGCGGTTTTCTTTTTTACAGGAAAGAGGGGTGTATTGCATGGAGATACACATCTGACAAGGACTCCTGATTCCAGGAGGGAAGCGACTTGGGTACTCAAGCTTTGTTCTTGTGCAGCCTTGAGGGGGTATTGTGGCAACCGTGGGTACCTATGTCCAGGCTTGAGGTGTACTCCGACCGGGGGAACCTGCAGGAGGCCGACGTCCTCTGGCCCACTGGACCACAGAGAGTGAGAGAACTGTGAGGTATCAAGAAGAGTGTGAGGTTGTATGGTCATCATTATGAGAGGGAAGGCTTTAAGAACACAGCGGTCTTCAGTCCCTTGTTTGGAATGAGGGTCCCGCAAAAGAAGCTCCATACCATGGTTTCCGAAGGTAATTGTTGCCTTCATCCGCTCTAAGAGATCGGCTCCCAACAGGTTGACAGGGCAAGTTTCAGAGACCAAGAATCTTGTGAGTACTCCGGTGAACGGTCCTGCAGACACAGGGACTGTGAGTGGAGAAGAAATATGTTGGCCTTCTACCCCAACACAGGTGAGGGTATCCGGTGATAGGGATACAGAAGGAGGGAGCTGTGCAGAGGAAATGACAGATGTGGCCGCCCCAGTGTCCACCAGGAACTCCAGTGGTTGATGGTCCACCTGTAAAGTGACAGTCCCACAGGCGGCCGTGAGATGCGTAGCCGGGAAAGTGGACACTGGTTGACCGAGCCGTCATTGGCATGGATGAGATGGTTCACGGGAAGGTCCATGGTTGTGTGGACCGTCATGAAATGAGCGGTCATGGTACTGTCTGTGGGTTGGACAGTCTCTGAGAATGTGATTAGGGTTACCACACTCCCAACACAACATTCGTCCTTCAGAATCACGAGATTGTCTTCTGTTTCTAGATGGTCCCTTGTCATCTCTTCTGTCTTGTTTTCTATATGTGGGAGGAGTATCATCACCTGTGCCTTTAACCATTACCCACTTGATTCCATGTTGGTTGCCAGGGGGTGGGTAGCTTTCTTGAGCTTGATATACCATGGCAGGAGCGGTTTTCTTCTTTGGCTTAGTATCCTTTTCCATTTTTAGCATTGATTTTTGGAAAGCTTTAACGATGTCCACCGCGTCGTTGACAGAAGAATAACGAATCTCGGGCCGTACTCTCAGGACTTCATCTCTGAGAGCGTCTTGTAGGCCATCTACTAGGGCCTGAACCAACAGGGCAGCCTGCGTCTTGACGTGAAGACTGTACCCAAGATCCTCAAAATGCATGCTGAGTCTTGCAGCATATCTTTCCACAGATTCATCAGGGTCTTGTTGAACATCTTGTACAGACCCAGCTTGATCTGACAAGCGATCCTGAGCCCAGGCCTTTAACTGTTTCATGTATTCTAGGCCGGATTCATACGTACTAAGGGATCCTGCTTTTGTGGAATCCATGGCCTTTTGAAAGCTCTCCGTTTTCGGCTAAGTGAGCCTGGCATTCTGCAGCCAGAGTAGAACCAGCAGCAAGGGAAATTTTGCGAGCCAATCCTCCAACATGGCTCATACAGGTGTTTGCAGGGTTGACTATGGCCCCCACCCGATGTGTAAGGATGTCACCATAGCCTATTGACAGCGTGACAGGGCGTCCTGATGGGTCTACTAGATTCCGGGAGCGGCAGGGGTCCCAGACTTCTGAGGGGCTGAGGGGTGGTGCTCTTTCAGCAGTTGCTTGGAGCAAGGGCCGGAGTACGGGTAATGGATATGGGGTGGAGGATGCCATAGGAGACGTATGGGGTAAAGGAGGGGGGGGGGCTGGAGTATCTTGAGCCCATCCCTCATCTGGCTCCGTATCGTCTTGAGTAACAGTATGTTGGCGGAGGGAGAGCAGTCTGGCCTGAAATTCTGGGGGGGTTGAGGAGGATATCCCCAGGGTTGTGGGTGACTCCCATAGGAAACAGGGGAAGCGTCTCAGCATCGTGGACTGGAGCAGAGGGTGTCACATTAGTTTTAGATGGGTGCTCTGGGACTGCGGGCTTTTCCACCTGTGCTGGTGGCTGGTAATATGCACCGGACGGATCTAGTAGTGGATATAGGCCGGATTGGGGCTTTCCGGGCCTCCCACAACAAATAAGAGGTGTAGCAAGATGGCCGTTGGAGGGAGGAGGTGGGAGTGGGGGTGGGATTATTCTTGGGGGCAGGCTGGGCATCGTGCCATGGGCGGCCCGCCCAGAGTGGGTTTTGCTCTCCACACACCCGACACGTCCACCCTTCCGGTGATTTGGCGTCGGCGCCATTATAGGGTGGTGACTGAGGGCTCAGTGTAGTGACAGGCATCAAAGGTGCAACGGCCATTTTGGGGGCACATAACAAATCACATTCTGCAGCTTTCATGTATCCGAACAAAGGCTCGGCATTCTCTGTTCCCCCCTGCACCATCTACTCTAAGATGTGCTTGAGTCTGGTGCAAAAATCCTCACCCAACTTTCCCAACTTCTGTGTAACACATTCTTTCTACACTGAAAACTAAAGCCTGCCTGTACTGGATAAGCTTATCATATTCTACAAATTCCTAACATTCTTCTTGCCTTCTTGCCTTCCCGTAACTCCACTAATTGGCTTAACTCCCACAGCAGCATTCCGCAACTTACGAGATCTTTCAAATTTAAATATACACAACATTTTCTTATAGAATGCAATGATCTGTCGCGACTCAGATCACTGGTGCAGTCTACAGGTCGCCACTCCTCAGAGTAGAGTACTCCTCAATACACTGATAAGACAGAGAGTACACCTCGATCCGTCCCTTCCCTAACCTTGAATGGCGACTTTACAGTACGACTCACCACGGCACCCTGACTGACAGCAGAACCCCTCCTTATGAGGTTTCTCTGTATAAGACGAAGAGTACACCTCAATTCGTCACAGACCCTTACAGCAGAACCCCTCCTTATGAGGTTTCTCTGTATAAGACGAAGAGTACACCTCAATTCGTCTTCCTTCCTACTACGGCACCACCCGTCAGTGTAGAGTACTCCTCAATACACTGTTTCCTAACCTTGACTTTACGGCAGTCTCTGTGTTAGACGAAGAGTACTCCTCAATTCGTCACAGATTCTGACAGCACAACACCTCCTTTACACTACAATTCAGGAATGCTTCAAAACTTCGACTATCAGTTACGGGAGGCAGCTATCTAAGAAAAGTACAGTGACCGGGGGAGGAGGAGGTGGTGTTCACACGAGCACGCGCAGGCATGCGACGTCACTCGTTTTAACACTTGCTGGTTCAGGACGTGGTGCGGGACGCCCAAGGTCTCACCACTCGACCGGTCACCCACCCAGATCCAACCTGACAATCCCACAGGAACCGCTGCGGCTGACACACAGGCAAGTGAGACATATAAAATACATCTCAACTTACCGTGTTCGATGGAGGTTGATCAGGCCTCAAATTCAGCCACCGCGGTCACCACCAGGGAAGTCAGCAATATGGGTCCGGGAGGGCGGCGTACCGCTAGCCACGCCGCACGTTGGGCGCCATTTGTGGGGGTCGTGATGACATTCCACTCGTCCTCCAGTCACTCCAAATTCAAACTATGAGCATGGGTCAACCATTCAAAGAATGAGTCAGACAACAAGCTAATTCAAGCTCAGAGCATGCTCAGAAGGCTACTACAGACAACGTTCTCAGCAATGTTCTGTGTTTATTTTTTACATGCACAAATCTAAATACACTACATAATGGGAGGGGAAAGAGGTTGTCCGGAGCGGGGTAAGCCATGAAAGTCCAGTGTCTAGCCACTCCTGATTGGTCCACATCTCCTTATCTCAGTCTCTGGGCAGATATTGCAGCCGTCAGCTTATAATCTTGTTTCGTTTCTCTGAAATAAGTCTTGGCAACACTGGAACTGTCTTAGTTTAAGTTTCGATTTGAGTAATATATAGCAAGGAAAGCTTATTGTTATATGACACAAAATGGTGGTTAGTACATTAGCAAAAAAGCGTATAAAAGTTACAAAAATATAAAAGTTACAGATATATATATTCTCTTTTACCCCGACAGATGGTGGTAGAGGTGAATATTGATGGTGGTAGATGTGAGTATTGATGGTGGTAGAGGTGAGTATTGATGGTGGTAGATGTGAGTATTGATGGTGGTAGAGGTGAATATTGATGGTGGTAGAGGTGAGTATTGATGGTGGTAGAGGTGAGTATTGATGGTGGTAGAGGTGAGTATTGATGGTGGTAGAGGTGAGTATTGATGGTGGTAGAGGTGAGTATTGATGGTGGTAGAGGTGAATATTGATGGTGGTAGAGGTGAGTATTGATGGTGGTAGAGATGAGTATTGATGGTGGTAGAGGTGAGTATTGATGGTGATAGAGGTGAGTATTGATGGTGGTAGATGTGAGTATTGATGGTGGTAGAGATGAGTATTGATGGTGGTAGAGGTGAGTATTGATGGTGATAGAGGTGAGTATTGATGGTGGTAGATGCGAGTATTGATGGTGGTAGAGGTGAGTATTGATAGTGGCAGATGTGAGTATTGATGGTGGTAGATGCGAGTATTGATGGTGGTAGAGGTGAGTATTGATGGTGGTAGATGTGAGTATTGATGGTGGTAGAGGTGAGTATTGATGGTGGTAGATGTGAGTATTGATGGTGGTAGATGCAAGTATTGATGGTTGTAGATACGAGTATTGATGGTGGTAGATGCGAGTATTGATGGTGGTAGAGGTGAGTATTGACGGTGGTAGAGGTGAGTATTGATGGTGATAGAGGTGAGTATTGATGGTGGTAGATGTGAGTATTGATGGTGGTAGATGCGAGTATTGATGGTGGTAGATGTGAGTATTGATGGTGGTAGATGCGAGTATTGATGGTTGTAGATACGAGTATTGATGGTGGTAGATGCGAGTATTGATGGTGGTAGAGGTGAGTATTGATGGTGGTAGAGGTGAGTATTGATGGTGATAGAGGTGAGTATTGATGGTGGTAGATGCGAGTATTGATGGTGGTAGATGCGAGTATTGATGGTGGTAGATGCGAGTATTGATGGTGGTAGATGCGAGTATTGATGGTGGTAGAGGTGAGTATTGATGGTGGTAGAGGTGAGTATTGATGGTGGTAGAGGTGAGTATTGATGGTGGTAGATGTGAGTATTGATGGTGGTAGAGGTGAGTATTGATGTTGGTAGAGGTGAGTATTGATGGTGGTAGAGGTGAGTATTGATGGTGGTAGAGGTGAGTATTGATGGTGGTAGAGGTGAGTATTGATGGTGGTAGAGGTGAGTATTGATGGTGGTAGACGTGAGTATTGATGGTGGTAGAAGTGAGTATTGATGGTGGTAGAGGTGAGTATTCATGGTGGTAGATGTGAGTATTGATGGTGGTAGAAGTGAGTATTGATGGTGGTAGAGGCGAGTATTGATCGTGGTAGAGGTGAGTATTGATCGTGGTAGATGTGAGTATTGATGGTGGTAGAGGTGAGTATTGATGGTGATAGAGGTGAGTATTGATGGTGGTAGAGGCGAGTATTGATGGTGGTAGAGGTGAGTATTGATGGTGGTAGAGGCGAGTATTGATTGTGGTAGAGGCGAGTATTGATGGTGGTAGAGGTGAGTATTGATGGTGGTTTAGGTGAGTATTGATTGTGGTAGAGGTGAGTATTGATGGTGGTAGAGGTGAGTATTGATGGTGGTAGAGGTGAGTATTGATGGTAGTAGAGGTCAGTATTGATGGTGGTAGAGGTCAGTATTGATGGTGGTAGATGCGAGTATTGATGGTGGTAGAGGTGAGTATTGATGGTGGTAGATGCGAGTATTGATGGTGGTAGATGCGAGTATTGATGGTGGTAGAGGTGAGTATTGATGGTGGTAGAGGTGAGTATTGATGGTGGTAGTGGTGAGTATTGATGGTGGTAGATGCGAGTATTGATGTTGGTAGAGATGAGTATTGATGGTGGTAGATGCGAGTATTGATGGTGGTAGAGGTGAGTATTGATGGTGGTAGAGGTGAGTATTGATGGTGGTAGATGCGAGTATTGATGGTGGTAGAGGTGAGTATTGATGGTGGCAGAGGTGAGTATTGATGGTAGTAGAGGTCAGTATTGATGGTGGTAGAGGTCAGTATTGATGGTGGTAGATGCGAGTATTGATGGTGGTAGAGGTGAGTATTGATGGTGGTAGAGGCGAGTATTGATGGTGGTAGAGGCGAGTATTGATGGTGATAGAGGTGAGTATTGATGGTGGTAGATGTGAGTATTGATGGTGGTAGAGGTGAGTATTGATGGTGATAGAGGTGAGTATTGATGGTGGTAGAGGCGAGTATTGATGGTGGTAGAGGTGAGTATTGATGGTGGTAGAGGCGAGTATTGATTGTGGTAGAGGCGAGTATTGATGGTGGTAGAGGTGAGTATTGATGGTGGTATAGGTGAGTATTGATTGTGGTAGAGGTGAGTATTGATGGTGATAGAGGTGAGTATTGATGGTGGTAGAGGCGAGTATTGATGGTGGTAGAGGCGAGTATTGATGGTGGTAGAGGTGAGTATTGATGGTGGTAGATGTGAGTATTGATGGTGGTAGAGGTGAGTATTGATGGTGGTAGAGGTGAGTATTGATGGTGGTAGATGCGAGTATTGATGGTGGTAGAGGTGAGTATTGATGGTGGTAGAGGTGAGTATTGATGGTAGTAGAGGTCAGTATTGATGGTGGTAGAGGTCAGTATTGATGGTGGTAGATGCGAGTATTGATGGTGGTAGAGGTGAGTATTGATGGTGGTAGAGGCGAGTATTGATGGTGGTAGAGGCGAGTATTGATGGTGGTAGAGGTGAGTATTGATGGTGGTAGATGTGAGTATTGATGGTGGTAGAGGCGAGTAGTGATGGTGGTAGAGGTGAGTATTGATGGTGGTAGAGGCGAGTATTGATGGTGGTAGAGGTGAGTATTGATGGTGGTAGAGGTGAGTATTGATGGTGGTATAGGTGAGTATTGATTGTGGTAGAGGTGAGTATTGATGGTGATAGAGGTGAGTATTGATGGTGGTAGAGGCGAGTATTGATGGTGGTAGAGGCGAGTATTGATGGTGGTAGAGGCGAGTATTGATGGTGGTAGATGTGAGTATTGATGGTGGTTGAGGTGAGTATTGATGGTGATAGAGGTGAGTATTGATGGTGGTAGAGGCGAGTATTGATGGTGGTAGAGGCGAGTATTGATGGTGGTAGAGGCGAGTATTGATCGTGGTAGAGGTGAGTATTGATGGTGGTAGATGTGAGTATTGATGGTGGTAGAGGTGAGTATTGATGGTGATAGAGGTGAGTATTGATGGTGGTAGAGGCGAGTATTGATGGTGGTAGAGGTGAGTATTGATGGTGGTAGAGGCGAGTATTGATTGTGGTAGAGGCGAGTATTGATGGTGGTAGAGGTGAGTATTGATGGTGGTTTAGGTGAGTATTGATTGTGGTAGAGGTGAGTATTGGTGGTGGTAGATGTGAGTATTGATGGTGGTAGAGGTGAGTATTGATTGTGGTAGAGGCGAGTATTGATGGTGGTAGAGGCGAGTATTGATGGTGGTAGAGGTGAGTATTGATTGTGGTAGAGGTGAGTATTGATGGTGGTAGAGGTGAGTATTGATGGTGGTAGAGGCGAGTATTGATGGTGGCAGAGGCGAGTATTGATGGTGGTAGAGGTGAGTATTGATGGTGGTAGATGTGAGTATTGATGGTGGTAGAGGTGAGTATTGATGGTGGTAGAGGTGAGTATTGATGGTGGTAGAGGCGAGTATTGATGGTGGTAGAGGCGAGTATTGATGGTGGTAGAGGTGAGTATTGATGGTGGTAGATGTGAGTATAGATGGTGGTAGAGGTGAGTATTGATGGTGATAGAGGTGAGTATTGATGGTGGTAGAGGCGAGTATTGATGGTGGTAGAGGCGAGTATTGATGGTGGTAGAGGTGAGTATTGATGGTGGTATATGTGAGTATTGATGGTGGTAGAGGTGAGTATTGATAGTGATAGAGGTGAGTATTGATGGTGGTAGATGTGAGTATTGATGGTGGTAGATGCGAGTATTGATGGTGGTAGAGGTGAGTATTGATGGTGGTAGAGGTGAGTATTGATGGTGATAGAGGTGAGTATTGATGGTGGTAGATGTGAGTATTGATGGTGGTAGAGGCGAGTATTGATGGTGGTAGATGCGAGTATTGATGGTGGTAGAGGTGAGTATTGATGGTGGTAGAGGTGAGTATTGATGGTGATAGAGGTGATTATTGATGGTGGTAGATGTGAGTATTGATGGTGGTAGAGGTGAGTATTGATGGTGGTAGAGGAGAGTATTGATGGTGGTAGAGGTGAGTATTGATTGTGGTAGAGGTGAGTATTGGTGGTGGTAGATGTAAGTATTGATGGTGGTAGAGGCGAGTATTGATGGTGGTAGAGGTGAGTATTGATAGTGGTAGAGGTGAGTATTGATGTTGGTAGAGGTGAGTATTGATGGTGGTAGAGGTGAGTATTGATTGTGGTAGAGGCGAGTATTGATGGTGGTAGAGGTGAGTATTGATGGTGGTAGAGGTAAGTATTGATTGTGGTAGAGGTGAGTATTGGTGGTGGTAGATGTGAGTATTGATGGTGGTAGATGTGAGTATTGATGGTGGTAGAGGCGAGTATTGATGGTGGTAGAGGTGAGTATTGATGGTGGTAGAGGTGAGTATTGATGGTGGTAGAGGTGAGTATTGATGGTGGTAGATGTGAGTATTGATGGTGGTAGAGGTGAGTATTGATGGTGGTAGAGGTGAGTATTGATGGTGGTAGAGGTGAGTATTGATGGTGGTAGAGGTGAGTATTGATGTTGGTAGATGTGAGTATTGATGGTGGTAGAGGTGAGTATTGATGGTGGTAGAGGTGAGTATTGATGGTGGTAGAGGTGAGTATTGATGACTTTTTTTACATCCTACATTTTCCATTCTCTGGGATCTGGATCTTAGTAGAGCACTAACGTTACAAAACATATTTATGTAAAATCTACAGTGAAGCAGACGAATTGGATTGCTGTAGTTTTTCTAAATAAAATGTAAGAAATTAAACATTTGTTATCACTGAATCTGCAAATATCTGAACTAATATTGTCGGGGTCGTAGCGACATTCCACTCGTCCTCCAGTCACTCCAAATTAAGGCTATGAGCATGGGTCAACCATTCAAAGAATGAGTCAGACAACAAGCTGGTTCAAACTCAGAGCATGCTCAGAAGGCTACTGGCAAGCCACGATCTCAGCAATGTTCCCCTTTATTTTCACATGCACAAACTTAAATACACTACATAATGGGGAGGGGAAAGGGGTTGTTCGGGGCGGGTTAAGCCATAAATGGATTGTTCGGGGCGGGGTAAGCCATAAATGTCTAGTATCCGGCCACTCCTGATTGGTCCACGACTCCTTAAGTCAGTCTCTGGGCAGACAACAGTCAGTTGATGTTTTGGTTTCGTTTCTCTGAAACAGGTGCTTGGCTGATACCGGCGCCATCTTAGCATAAATTTCAATCTAAGTAACACGTAGCAAGGAAAGCTTATTGTTATAAGACACAAAATGGTGGTTAGTACATAAGCAAAGCGTATAAAAGTAGAGAAAATATATATTCTTTCTTACCCTGACAATATAACAACACGTCATTTATTCCTCACAGAGAACACAGGGAAAGATAAAAAAAAATACCAGAATTGCAGTTTGAGGGTCTATTCTTCCCCCACAAATGGAAAAATTAGTCCTAAAAAAGTTGGATACGGCCCAAAATCATACCAATTAAATTACAGTTCATAAAAAGCAAACCCTCAGTCAATAGAAATACAAAAGTAATAGTGACACAAACCAAATACTTATTTTTAAAAAGTTTAATTTTATGAAAGTAGCAGGACACAAATAAATATAAATGTGGTATCTCCGTTACTGGCCCACAGGATAAAGGGAGTTTTGCGACAGAGTGAATGTAAAAAAAAAAGGAATTAGAACAAGGCAGAATTATTAATTTTTTCTTTCATTTCTACGGTATAATATTTTTTTTTTCAGATTTCCGGTACATCATAGCTCGCAGTTTGAAGGGACATCTTAGACTGAAAAACATGTGACCTAATCTTAGGATTAGCCATCAATATCAGATACTTGGAAATCCAACTCTTAATAATTCTTCTGGTGGTGAAATTATAATAAGAAACATGGTGGCCATATTATTCCACTAGGAGGTTTTAGTGAGAAAATATGACAAGTTAGAATTATGTCCTGCACCCATTTTTCTTTTCATACAATTTGTCATCGGCCGCTTACCTGACCTTGAGAAGAGGTAAGGGGTCTTTATAGGATCCATTGAAATCGCTTATCCAGGGAAACTCATGGTCAGACCCATGAGAAACAACGAGTATCATACATCTATCAGAATATCCATGACAAATCCTCCACAAGAAGGTCTCATGACCCGTAAGATTTTTCTGTATTTTACCCCTTTTCATTCTGTACTGTTTTTGCCTTATATGTCTTTTTATGTCGTCATCTTTTTATCATTTTTGTAACCACTGTATTTTTTTGTAAAGTAAATTTAAGGTGTAATAAATTTGTTTGTTTCTAGTCTACATGTACCCACAACCTTGAAGAGGGAAAGTATTGCCTGGTTGTGTTACCTTGTGGCAGTGTATCTGTCGTGTGCTTGAGAAAGCTGTGTGTTTGGCTGTATTCATGTGTTGTCTGGGCAGGTGAATGAGATAGGCAAGTGGGCGAATAAGTGTTAAAAGCAGAGTCTCCCTTTATGGTCACATCCAAGTCATGTGTGCCGCGAGTGGGCATATTCTTGACACGCATACTAGAGTTTTCTGTTCAAAGTTCATCCATCACTGATGATTTAGGCCATTAACACACACCAGCAGTGACTGAGATCATGTCCCCACATCACTTGTTTAGTTAGTGGTAATTGTTTTCAATATAATAGTTACGTTACACACTAGGAGGCATCCCGAGGAAACAAATCCTACAATGATAACATTAAATGTCTTTTCCTTTGTGTGACTTCCGATGTTTAACAAGAACAGATTTACGGTTGAAAGATTTCCCACATTCCGAGCATGAAAATGGCTTCTCCCCTGTGTGAATTCTCAGATGTTCAAGAAGAATGAATTTACGGTGGAAACATTTCCCACATTCTGAGCACAAAAACGGCTTCTCCCCCATGTGACTTTTTAAATGTTCCATAAGATTTGATTTGTGGCTAAAACACTTCTCACACTCAGAACATGAAAACGGCTTCTCCCCTGTGTGAATTCTCCTATGTCCAACAAGATCTGATTTTTGGGTAAAACATTTCCCACATTCTGAACATGAAAATGGCTTCTCCCCTGTGTGAGTTTTTAGATGCTCCATAAGATGTGATTTCTGACTAAAACATTTCTCACATTCTGAACATGAAAATGGCTTATCCCCTGTGTGACTTCTCTGATGTCTCTCAAGATGACCTTTAACCATAAAACATTTCCCACATTCTGAACAGGAGTATGGCTTCTCCCCTGTGTGAATTTTCTCATGTGTAACAAGACTTGATTTCTGAGTAAAACATTTCCCACATTCAATACATAGAAATGGTTTCTCTCCTGTGTGGGTGCTCAAATGTTTAACAAGAAGTGATTTAATGGTAAAACATTTCCCACATTCAATACATGGAAATGGCTTCTCCCCTGTGTGTATCCTTTGATGTCTCTCGAGAGTATCTTTGCGCATATAGCTTTTTCCACATTTCACACATAAAAATGGCTTCTCCCCTGAGTGGGTTTTTTGATGTCTCTCAAGATTACCTTTAACCATAAAACATTTCCCACATTCAGAACATTAAAATGGTTTCTCCCCTGTGTGAGTTCTCAGATGTTTTATAAGATTTGACTTTTGAATAAAACCTTTCCTACATTCAGGACAAGAAAATGGCTTCTCTCCTGTGTGAATTATTTGATGTTTAATAAAGACTGATTTATGAATGAAGCATTTT
>NW_027367374.1:0-58831 GCF_046119375.1 Phyllobates terribilis | reverse complement strand
CATGATCAGGATAAGCTAGATCCTCAAATCCTGGTGGTTGTTTGACGTACACCTCCTCATTTAAATCACCATTGAGGAAAGCGGTCTTCACATCCATTTGAAACAGCTTAAATCCTTTGTGTGCGGCGAAAGCTATCAACAAGCGAATTGCCTCTAGTCGAGCAACTGGTGCGTATGTTCCATCATAATCAATGCCTTCTTGTTGATTGTATCCTTGTGCAACAAGTCGAGCTTTGTTACGAACCACCTATCCACTATCATCCAGTTTGTTCCTGAATACCCATCGCGTACCAATAATGCTTCTATCACCTGGCCGGGGCACTAGACGCCATACCTGGTTGCGCTTGAACTCTTCTAACTCTTCTTGCATAGCGATTATCCAGTCTGGATCTTGAAGCACAACTTGTATGTTCTTTGGTTCCTCTAAAGACACAAAAGCACTACAAGCAAGCAAGTTAAGTACGTTAGAGCGAGTTTGGGTACCTTTTTCGAACTGTGATATGATCGCTGAAACTGGATGGGACTTCATTTGTTGGTAATCCCGCACTATGACCTCAGTATTATTTGGTAGCTTCATCGTTGTAGTTTTGTACAAGCTTTCGGTTCCACCAGATTGGTCACTTTGTCCCGCTTGAGGACTCTCAGGTTGCGCTTGACCGCTGCTAGTTCCAGCTTGAGAGCTAGAAGGTCCAGCTGAAGTAATTGACGGTGTTACCTGACCTGAGCGAGATGATGAAGGTGTAGCTTGATCATTGCTGAATGGACCACTTCCTTGATCTATATTCTGAGTGTTGTCCTCTGAAATAGCTTCGTCACTTAAATTGCCTTCTTCTTGAGCCAAAGGTTGAGAAGCGCAACCACCAAAATCGTCATCATCACTTTCTATACCTAAGGAAATCGTAGAAGGTGGAGCTTGAGGAATGTGTGGAGAAGCTGGAGGTAGATCAGGGCTAGCAAATGGATCGTCATTCATTTCTTCAGTGCTATCAAGTTGTCCTTTGATAACTTGCATTTAGGATAGTTTAAGGCATGTTTATTTCTTCTCATTAGGTTGGTTTTGTTTTATTTTCGATAGGTTTGTTTCTTTTTCGTTTAGATTTCTAGTGTTCGGAGTCTACCCTTGCGTTATGTGTTTTCAGGATGAATTGGAGGCGTTTTTTATGATCGTGGACTATATCTTGGAGACGCCCATGTGGATGACTTGGATGTGCAAGGCCGGGGTCAAGAATGTGTGGTGCAACGAGTAACAGAAGATAGAAGTGAAGCCTTTGCAGAGTGAGACTCGGCCGTGCTGTAGCCCGAGTCAGAATACCAAAGCATCACCTTCGCAGAGTGAGACTCGGCCTGAGACTCGGCCGAGTCGTGGACCGAGTCGTGCACTGAGTCCCGTTCCGAGAAGAATGATGTCCACGTAACTCGGCCTGAGACTCGGCCGAGTTACGGGTCGCGTCAGGCTAATTTTTCCTCCTCTAACCTAGGTATAAAAGGAACTTTTCTTGGGGACTTTTGGGGAGACCTTTTTGGGGATTAGAAAACTTTTGGAGATCTAAAAACCCTAAGAGAAAGCTTGTGGATTGGATAACATGGATTGGATTGAAGTTGAATGGTATGTTGTTTATTACAAAGAATTTGATTTCTTCCTTCTCCATGTCTAGCTAAGCTTCAATTTCCATGGTTGGGTGAACCCTATTATGGAATAGATGAGTTTTTATGATGATTTTTGGTTGATTGATCATTTGAGTGAAGTTTGATTCTCTCCTAGGATGCTTATTGCCCTAATATTATTGTAATAGGAAATCCTACTATCATTTGAGTCCGAGAGGAGATTTTGATTTTAGGGATTGATTATTTGAGTTTACATTTGTCAATTCATGTTAGATCCCTAGGGAGAACTAGAGAATTATTTGCATGAGTGTGATCTAATTTCTCTAGTGGAATTTTAACTATCGTAGTTTATCGATGATTGAATAGATTATGCGGAGCGCGAGAGCGGAAGTTGATTTGTTTGTCATTTGATCTCTAAGAAGCGTAAAGGTTCTAGTTTAGGATAGCCTTGCACAAGAGTGATTGCTAGTCGAATCTAGGCTCGTGCACTTATCGTCTGAGAAGAGGTAGTGCTGACATTAGATAGTTGGTCCTTCGAACGACATTCAATTTGGAAGTTAACCATATATCGTCTTAATCTCATTGAAACATCATAGTGGGGATCCTAACCTTGGAAGTCTTTCTCTATTGATAATTTCGTGTTACATGTTAGTTTGAATTCGGTCATAAACTATTCACTCCGTGATCTTTGGCTTAGTCTATTCGTTGGCATAACAATTGATACTACATAGTCCCTGCGTTCGACACCTTGATACTATAACCGAACTCGTTCGCTTGCGAGTGTTGGATTTATCCGCATCAAGTTTTTGGCGCCGTTGCTGGGGACTATCTCTAGTATTGGTTGATTTGAGCAACCAATAGATTGAGTCTCATTTTGTTTTTTAATTTGTTTCTTGTGTCTTTGGTTTCAGATTTGTTCTCCTAGCTGATGCGAAGAGCTCTGAGCAGTGGTACACTACGCGACTACGAACCTGAGCCCGAGCGTGGTCTTCATAGAGGGTTAAGAGAGCAAAGAGAGACTAGAGCCCGAGCTATGGAGGAACAACAAGAGTTGATGGCTCGCCAACAACAACAATTGGCAGATCTACAACAACAACTGGAGCAGCTTCAAGTGCAAAATAATCCTCCAGAGCCGCTAACTTTGGGTGACTATGTGCTGCCTCGTCACCAAGGACCCACATCTGGTGTAGTCCGGCCTCCAGTAGCTGCTCGTAACTTTGAGCTGAAGCCATCTCTGATTAATATGGTTCAGCAAAATCAATTTGGAGGCCTACCGTCCGAGAATCCTCACCAACATCTCAACACTTTCTTGGAACTTATGGATACGGTGAAGATTCATGATGTCTCTGAGGATGCGCTTTATTTGCGTGCCTTTTCATTCTCCCTTAGAGGCCGAGCTAAAGCATGGTTCCAGGCTTTGCCTCAAGGCACTATCAATACTTGGGATGGGCTAGCTAAAGCATTCCTAACCAAGTATTTCCCACCAAAGAAGACCGCAGAGATGAGGAATCAGATCAGTTCATTTCAGATGAAGGATGGGGAATCTCTATATGAAGGTTGGGAGCGTTTTAAAGAACTTTTGATGTATTGTCCTCATCATGGACAAGATAAGTGGGTGTTGCTGCACACCTTCTACAATGCCGTGGACAATACTAATAGGTTGCTCATTGATGCCTCATCTGGAGGTACTATCATGAAGATGCATATTGATGAAGCTTGGGAGAAGATTGAGGAAATTGCCCAACACACTCATTATTATAATGATGTTCATTCTATTCCCACTTCTAAGAGAACGGGTGGTCTCTACGAGGTTGATGATGAGATTTGCCAACAAGCCAGAATGGAAGCTATGGCTCATGAGATTAAGCAGTTGAAGTTACAGATGAGCAGGTCTCAGGGTAAGAAGGAGGGAGGTCCTTCTCACGTTGTCTCGAATGTGGTTTGCCAGTTTTGTGGGGGAGGTGATCATAGCATATCATCTTGCCAAATTTATGCTTCTCAAGATGCTCCCCAAGAAGAAGAGGCCAATTACATGAACAACTTCAATCGGGGTCCTAGGAATGATCAATACTCAAATTCCTATAACTCCGGTTGGAGGAATCAAAACCAAGCTTGGGGGGGGGGGGGGGGAAATCAGAATGCTCCTAGACCACCTCCCGGTTTCCAACAACGCCCCCCTCCACCTCTAAACCAAGAGCGTTCTCAACCATCTGATGAGTCTACTCTTCAACTGATAATGAAGGAGCTTCAGAACATTAACAAGAAGTTGGAGGGCCATGATAGTTTGCATGCTCAATATGCAAAGAATGTTCCTAGACCCCAAGGTCACCTTCCGGGCCAAACCGAGGCCAATCCAAAAGGGCAAATCAATGCTGTGTCCTTGAGGAGTGGGCGACAACTCGAGGATCCTAAGGTGGTGGATCTTAAGCAGAAGGGAGAAGCTATTGAAAACTCCGAAGAGGTTGTGGTCCAAGAGAAAGAGCAAAAGGAAGTGCCCAAGTATGTGCCACCACCACCATTCAAGCCTCCTCTTCCATTTCCTCAAAGAAAAGTCATGGCTCAAACCGAAAAACAATTGGGAAATTCCTTGATGTTTTGAAGAAGCTCTACATCAACATACCATTCACGGATGCTCTTCAACAAATGCCACTTTATGTGAAATTCCTAAAGGAGATTTTGTCAAACAAGAGGAAATTTGAAGGATGTCAACAAGTGTCCCTCAATCACGATTGTAGTGCCCTTGTCCAGAATAAGTTGCCTCCTAAGCTAGGCGATCCTGGGAGTTTTTGTGTCCCAATTGAGATCGGAAAGTGCACTTATAATGCGTTATGCGACTTGGGAGCAAGTGTGAGCATAATTCCTCTATCAATTTGCAAGAAGTTGGATCTTGGGGAACCTGAACCGGTGGATATGACTCTCTTCATGGCCGATAGATCCACCGTCTCTCCTATAGGTATCCTTGAGGACATTCCCATTCAGGTCGGTAAGTTCTTTGTGCCTGTAGACTTTATTGTTCTTGATATGCAAGCTGATTTTTCCGTCCCCATTATATTAGGAAGACCCTTCTTAGCTACTGCTGGAACACTTATTGATGTAAAAGAGGGTGTACTTTCATTTTCTATTGGTGGGGAGAAAATCGAGTTTAGTTTCACTAATGCTATCCAGCAACCTAGGTTTGAGGATGAGTTGTGCAGGTTAGATGCTATTGACAGAACTCAAGGAATGGTGATGGCGGTGACTAGTAGAGATCCTCTTGAGGAAATCTTGGACCATTCCAAAGTACCAAATGACGAGCTAGAGAGAGGTTTGGTCGCCACACTTGAAGAGGATAATCTTGTTGTACCAAAGGTAGAACTGAAGCCTCTACCGTCTTCGTTGAGCAAAGCCATTGGTTATACAATTGAATTCAAGAAAGGGGATCATGTGATTCTCTATCACCATAAATCGAGTATGTTTCCGGGAAGCAAGAGTAAAAGATGGTCTGGTCCTTACTACCTAAACCGAGTTGTTCAAAACGATTTTGTGGAGCTATGGCATAAGAACTTGGGGTATTTCTTAGTGAGAAAGGTTCGCCTCAAGCCTTACATGAAGCCTGATCCGATCGAGTTGGGTATCACTGACCCGCCCGATCCGAGTACATGATACTTAATGGTGAAGGTCAAGCTAACGACCTTAAACAAGCGCTTGGTGGGAGGCAACCCATCGCACTGCGTTTCGTGACCACGGTCCCCGCACCAACGTCCTCCACGACCTCCGCAAGGGTAGTTCCATTGTGAGTGTTCCTCTTCCTTACGTTTTACATTGGGACAATGTCGGATTTAAGTTTGGGGGAGCATCTACGATTTGCATTGCATGTAGTTTGTTTTATTAGTTGGATCTTTTTCTTTCTTTTTCGTTCTTTTTTTTGCGTATTTAGTTGACGATTTCCCCGACTTGATCTTTTGTGGATTCTTATAATAGTGTATTGATTAGGAATCTTTTTAGTATGCTTTGGTTGTTGATATTTCAATTGCATTATGAGGATGACATGATTGATCACGCTATGAACAATGAACTGAGCATGCCGACTTTGATTAAGATATATTAGAACCGAAACTCTAGATAATTGTCCTAGTGAGCTTGTTTGCCTTTCTTGGACTACAATTACAAAGTCCTCTTATTTCTCATGAGTGAACTCTCTTTGTTTGTTATCTCTAGAACTTGCTTCCACATCTCTTTGAGACTACATATAGGACTAAAAATGCATTACATTTGATTGAGACATTATATTTTTATGAGCCCATATTATCCTTGACTACCCTTGATGATATCCTTCTCTTGTAGCCCTTTGAGCCTTATAGCCTTTCTTTGTTAGCTCCACAAAAGTAATCCGAGCTTATATTTATATCCTACCTATCTAGGGGATTGAACTTCTATTTACTTGGTGTGGTTGTGAGACAAGCTTGGGGGAATGGTAGATGTTGGGGTGGTTAACGATGTTTGATTATATAGTGTTGTCTTGTTGTTTATATCCAATTTGCTCCCTTCTCTTTCATCATTTAAAAAAAAAGATATATAAAAAAAATGAAAAAAATGAGAAATAAGTGAAAGAGAAGAAAAGGAGCAACAAATAGACAATTTGATAGATCTTGGGTTGGGTTCTGTATTTGTGCTTATTGTAATATCACTTGAGTTGGTGTTGTTCTCATATGAAGTTCATATCTCCTAGATTTTGCACCACATGGCCAAAAATTTCATCCATGCCTTATAGAGTACCTTGGCCCCATTACAACCCCTTGTATGTCTCATGATTGTGTTTTGCATTCTACCTAGTAGTGGAGATCTAGATTTGGTTGCAAGCTTATGGTAGTTAATATTCAAAGTTGAGTTATAACATTGAGTGAAACACATACCTACATATATGAGTGAGAGTGACATGTTCTATTAATCCAGTAAGATCTAGAGTTGAGGAACTAATATTTTCTTGTCATTGATTGAGAAGCATGCTAGGAAGGGATTTGTTTTCTGTTTGATCTTTCGTTATTATCAATCATATGTCACTTGGATAGATACCTCTTTTGTATATTACTTGGATTCGTTGATATGTGCTTGCTTGGGACAAGCAAGGTTCAAGCTTGGGGGAATTTGATAACTTGAATTTAGGATAGTTTAGGGCATGTTTATTTCTTCTCATTAGGTTGGTTTTGTTTTATTTTCGATAGGTTTGTTTCTTTTTCGTTTAGATTTCTAGTGTTCGGAGTCTACCCTTGCGTTATGTGTTTTCAGGATGAATTGGAGGCGTTTTTTATGATCGTGGACTATATCTTGGAGACGCCCATGTGGATGACTTGGATGTGCAAGGCCGGGGTCAAGAATGTGTGGTGCAACGACTAAAAGAAGATAGAAGTGAAGCCTTTGCAGAGTGAGACTCGGCCGTGCTGTAGCCCGAGTCAGAATACCAAAGCATCACCTTGGCAGAGTGAGACTCGGCCTGAGACTCGGCCGAGTCATGGACCGAGTCGTGCACTGAGTCCCGTTCCGAGAAGAATGATGTCCACGTAACTCGGCCTGAGACTCGGCCGAGTTACGGGTCGCGTCAGGCTAATTTTTCCTCCTCTAACCTAGGTATAAAAGGAACTTTTCTTGGGGACTTTTGGGGGAGACCTTTTTGGGGATTAGAAAACTTTTGGAGATCTAAAAACCCTAAGAGAAAGCTTGTGGATTGGATAACTTGGATTGGATTGAAGTTGAATGGTATGTTGTTTATTACAATGAATTTGATTTCTTCCTTCTCCATGTCTAGCTAAGCTTCAATTTCCATGGTTGGGTGAACCCTATGATGGAATAGATGAGTTTTTATGATGATTTTTGGTTGATTCATCATTTGAATGAAGTTTGATTCTCTCCTAGGATGCTTATTGCCCTAATATTATTGTAATAGGAAATCCTACTATCATTTGAGTCCGAGAGGAGATTTTGATTTTAGGGGTTGATTATTTGAGTTTACATTTGTCAATTCATGTTAGATCCCTAGGGAGAACTAGAGAATTATTTGCATGAGAGTGATCTAATTTCTCTAGTGGAATTTTAACTATCGTAGTTGATCGATGATTGAATAGATTATGCGGAGCGCGAGAGCGGAAGTTGATTTGTTTGTCATTTGATCTCTAAGAAGCGTAAAGGGTCTAGTTTAGGATAGCCTTGCACGAGAGTGATTGCTAGTCGAATCTAGGCACGTGCACTTATCGTCTGAGAAGAGGTAGTGCTGACATTAGATAGTTGGTCCTTCGAACAACATTCAATTTGGAAGTTAACCATATATCGTCTTAATCTCATTGAAACATCATAGTGGGGATCCTAACCTTGGAAGTCTTTCTCTATTGATAACTTCGTGTTACATGTTAGTTTGAATTCGGTCATAAACTATTCACTCCATGATCTTTGGCTTAGTCTATTCGTTGGCATAACAATTGATACTACATAGTCCCTGTGTTCGACAGCTTGATACTATAACCGAACTCGTTCGCTTACGAGTGTTGGATTTATCCGCATCATCCTTCATCAAATTCACATGGATACTATCTTCTTCCCTCTGAGTCCTCAGGTTGAGCACTCTATACCCCTTGTTAGCTGGAGCATAACCTAGAAAGATAGCATCGTCATTCCTAGCATCAAATTTACCCAAGAGATCCTTCCCATTGTTATTGACGTAACACTTGCAACCAAACACTCGTAAGTGAGAGATATTTGGTGTACGCCCTTTGAGCAACTCATATGGGGTTTTCAATAGGATAGGCCTTAACAAGACTCGATTAGTAATATAACACGCTGTGCTCACAGCTTGTGCCCAATAGTATGAAGCAACACCACAAGAGAGTAGCATTGTTCTTTCCATCTCTTGTAGAGTCCTATTCTTGCGCTCAACAACTCCATTTTGCTCAGGGGTTCTAGGAATAGAAAAATTATGATCTATACCCCTTTCATCACAAAATGCTAAGAACTCTCCATTCTTGAATTCAGTTCCATTGTCAGAACGAATTGAACAAATGGGGAGCCCCAAACTCTTTTCTAAGAAAAGCGCATGAGTACGAAACGTTGCAAAGGTTTCGCTTATGTCTTTTAAGAAGAGAGTCCAGGTGTAGCGAGAATAGTCATCAACTATAACAAAAATGTAGCGATTACCTCCCTTACTCTGAGTACGTAGTGGTCCACATAAGTCCATGTGGAGAAGCTCTAGAGGAGCCTTGGTCTGCACTACCTTAATAGATGGAAAGGAGCTTCTTGTCGCTTTGGCCTTGGAGCAATCTGAGCATGATGTCATGGATTCCATCTTGATGCGAGGAAGACCACGAACCAGATCTTTGGACTGAAGCTTGTTGAGTAGATGTACACTAGCGTGTCCCATTCTTTTGTGCCAAAGACTGGTTGTTTCTTCGAGTGTAGCGAGACGAAGGTGGCGCTTGGGGGAGAAGGAGTGATCAAACAAATAACTATTATCAATGCGCTTACCCTTTAGAAGTATCTCTTGATCAGGGCTGACCACTGCACATTCACTTGTGCTGAACCATATTTTGTTCCCCCCTTGGTCGCACAACTGGGCTACACTGAGAAGATTGTATTTGAGGCTTTCTAATAAGTTTACATCTTTGATCTGGATTGACTTGTTCAGATGTGCGCTGCCTCGAGCTTTGATTCTTCCCTACTTCTTGCCACCGAAGGAGACGCTGCCTCCCTCCTTAGCTTGAATGAGAGTAGTAATGTTGGATCGCCATTCATGTGACACGAACATCCGCTGTCGATATACCACCTACTCTTCATTCCAACCTGTAAGTGAAGAAATCAAGCTTTGATCTCCCAAAGAAGCTTGCGCTTCGAGGGAATATTAGACATAACTATTGCTGAGCTGGTCTTTTGCACTGGCTCATAATAGATAGGATCGTTCAAATCTACCACTAAATGAGGTCTCGCTTCACGAAGCGCACCTCTGCAAGATGAAGCGCCATCGTTCTCGACAGGTGAATGTCGATGACGTGTGCGCTTGCCCTCAGATTTATCCATTGGCTTATAGGGATTATTTTTAAGGCCTTTTAGTTGCTCACACTCATGCTTATCATGTCAATTTTTACCACAAAAAGTGCAGTAATGGTTACCTCTCACGTAACCATACTTCCCTTTTCCTAGTCTAAATGGTGCTTTCTTCTCAAGTTTCATAGGCTGAGCTGGGGTGCGTGCTTGTTTTTTATACAAGTGATGCGCTTTTTCCCATTAAACCACTCTTTGGTTTCGGATGGTTGTTCCTCAAGGACATTGATTCTGCTTTTCAAATGAGAGTTTTCACTATTGTAGGCAGTCAATTCTTGTTCAAGTGACTTAAGCTTTTCAGAGTAGTCACTTGTTTGAGGAAAGCTGGTAGAAGAAGAAGACTCCTGGGGGTCATAGCCCAGTCCAGGTCTAGCTTTAACAAAAACTATTTGATAAACAGTCCTTGCTTCTACTAGTTTAGTCAGGTCGTCTAGCATGGAAATGATTTTATCAAGCTTTACGTCCTTAGTTGAGTCAGAGTTTCTTTCCAACCCATTTCCATGACATCGCTCAGAAGATTTAGAGAGAAGTTTGGGCCTGTCATGAAAACGTTTGGAAAGCTCAACTATTACTTCATTTTTAGAATTTAGTTCAACCAGCTGCTCTCTAGCTTCAGTAGCTAGAGACTTATGTTCAACCATTAATTCTCTTCAGAGGCAAACGAGGTTGCGGTTAGCTAGAATGTTAAGATTTAGATTTGCTACCTCAATTTCAAAACCAGAGTCTGAATCAGATCCTTCACCAGCCATTAAGCAAACATCTGTTTGTGCTCCATCTTCAGAATCTTTGTCTGATTCTCCCCAGAGTGTAACAAAGGTTTGTTTAGGGGGCTTCTTGGAGCTGGAGCTTGCTCTTGGATTTACCTTGGCATGAGGACACACCTTGGCTAAATGTCCTTTCTCATTGCAGTTAAAGCATGTAAAGTCTCGAACATTGCGCTGCTTGGTGGTAGGATCGCGCTGCTTGAATCCACCTTGTCTCTTAAAGAATTTCTTCACAACCTTGGTCATCATGGCGACATCTCTATCATCATCATTGTCTCCTTCGTCATCATTCTCTAGTTTCTGGAGGACACGTGAGATCTTGAGCGCCATGTCCTTGATTTCTCGTTCAGAGATTTTCTCTTCATTATTTTTGATCTCTTGTACCTTGAACTTTCCTGCAAGCACAGAAATAGGCAATTCTCGAGTCGCTTTTGATTGGAGAAGAACTGCTTGAGAGTCTTGGAATTCACCCCATGGATGAATGCCATAGATTACTCCCAAGCCTTCTTTTCCATTCCAGCGGATAGCATTTTGTCATAGAGAATTTGACATCGAGAATGATAGTCAGATACAAGCTCATTTTCTCCCATTTTCATGGAGCAAAATTCACGGTTCAGCTCAAATAACCTGTTGTCCTTCATATCTTCACTACATGAGTGCATGTTGACGATGGCTGTCCACATCTCTTTAACAGTAGGAAGGGACATTACCTTATCAATGTCTTTTCGGGAAAGCGCATTTTGGATGAGCTGACGCGCTTTGGCATTCTTCTCCATTAGTTTGTACTCCTTGGCTTCCCATTTGGAGTCATCTTTCTCAAAAATTATCTCATCTCCCTTGTCGATGATTTTCCAGCACTAATAATCCGTTTGCTGGATGTAATTCCTTGTCATTGTTAGCCACCACTCCATTTCACCTTCAATGAGAACATGGGGCTTCGCCAGAGCGATTCCGAGGTTGAAGTTTGACATGTTCTTACTCTTTAAAATCCTTAAGATCTGCAAAAAAGATTAATGCAAAAATAGGCAAACCTGTAGCTCTGATACCAATTGTAGGTTTGTGTTTATTAAGCCACTATTGTTCAACGTCTTCTAAGGTTCATTAAGTCTTAGATGCGCTTCTCAAGTATTGAATTGTGCTTTAATACTTGGAGATGCGCTTGACCAGTGTAAGACACTTAGTAATTGGTTTACTAAAGTCCTTGAACGCGGAAAAGGTCAGACAACAATAAGAGCGCGCTTTAAGTGTTTAAAGCGCACTAGATTTGCATACAAAGAGTTTTCCAAACAGTGAGAACCCTAAGTCAATAATTGACTCAGGATAAAACTCACCACTACAATGTATTGATTAGAAGAAGGTTACAATCTCTCGCTTCAACTCTTTGAAGCTCACTCGTAACTCTCTCTTTACAATACTTGAGTTAAGCTCTATAGAACAATGACACTTCACCTCTCTTGCTTACAACTGAGTAATCACTTAAGCTCTCCTAGCTTCTCTCTGAGTTCCTCACTTGTAATACCAAGAGTGAATGCAACAGTCCACTATTTATACACAAACCTTAAGCTACAACTCTAACTTAATTTCGTGTAACAAACAAAGACTAAGCATATTGTCACCTCATCAATCCGTGTGCCTTGATCAGATTGTAAGAAATAATCAGCAGCTCAGATTAACTTGGTTTTGTTCTTCCACTTGTTGATGCACGCCACCTCAGCAATCCGTGTGCCTGCGGTAACCAACTATCTCCACGCTGGCGATCCCTGGGTATTGCGTCTCAAAGTCTTCAAGTTCTTCTCACACCTCTTGTGTACTCAACTTGAAATCTCCCGCTCACCAGCCTTCCCTTGCATTTTGGTAGTTCTCCTCTGCGACAGCGTACACCTTGTGCTACGGTGGAACCTCGTGATCAACACTTCTTCCGCTTCATTCAAGCGCATCTTCTATGCCTTAGAAGCTCGCCTATACTCACTTCTGGACTTGAATGGGATTATTAAACACCGCTTGCGAAACTTGCTTTCTTCGCTTGGTGTTAAGCGCGACTGAGATCAGTCGAAGCGCATCTCTAAGTGATTTAAGCGCATGCCAGAAGATATTACAATAACCTAGAAAGCTTAAAAACACTAAGAGATTAAACATATTAGTTTGTTAACATCAAAACAAAGAGATAGATTAAGCCTTAATAAGACTATTAAAGCTCAACTAACACAAGCATTACTAATTCTTCTCCACAGGTTGATGATGATGTCATACAGAATGGAAATGAGCAGAATGTTGATACTTCTGATAAGGGTGTGACTACTTCTACTCGATTTGATCAGGTTTTTAGTGCAGACACGGTTGATATAGTCACAAAGATTGGGTCTAAGAGGGTTTCTGTACAGGAGAAGGGTAAGAGCATTGTTGACAATGATAGGCAGCACGTTGCTAGAGACGTAGAGAGCTCTCGGCCTTTTCAAGTATACCTTAAGAAGAACACTCGTCAAAGGAATAGATATCTTGGTGAGTCGTTAGTTCTGAATGGTCGGACTTACTATCCAGCAGGTTATGATCGTAATGGTACCTCATGATCACAGAACCAGGGAAGGAGTCGTATGGGACATTCTGGTGTTGCTGATGCTCGACATTACTTGCCTCGAGCGAATCTTTCGGTCTCAATGAATAATGGGCGGGGAATCTCCTCTTTGGTTTCCCAATGATGGTTCTCGCATGGAATATTAGGGGGATAGGCCTTCCCCATAAACAACAAGGTGTCAGGAAGGTGGTGATGGAGAATGAGGTTAGAATTTGTGGTCTCCTAGAGACTAGATATAGTAGACTTGCTGTTGATGATTTGGTTGGGCGTTTGGCCCCGGGATGGCTTCATGTTAGTAATTTTGATCTTGATCATCGTGCACGCATCCTTGTTCTTTGTGATGAGCAATTCTATCATCTTCATGTGGTAGGCAGATCTGCAAAACACATAGCTGCTATTGCTCGATGCCATTCTACCCATAGGATCTTTGGTGTATGCTTTGTTTATAGTCTTTATTCTGTTACAGATAGACGACCTCTATGGCTGATTTTGCTATCGTTGATGAGTGATCATGATGTCCCTTGGATGATACATGGTGATTATATTTGTGTCATGCATGATGATGAGAGATTACATGGTGCTCCTGTTAGACCTAGAGAGACTGCTGACATGATAGAGACCTGTAGAGATTTGGGATTATTAGACGTGCCTTGCACGAGCAGTGGGCAATTTACATGCACTAATAGATCTGTTTGGAGTAGATTGGACCGAGTGTTGATTAATAATGGTTGTGCCAGTCATGACCTTTATATCTCCTCTCAGTTTCCCCCTATTGGCAACCTCTCTGATCATAAGGCCTCCATCGTTACTACTAGTCAGATCTTCTCGTCTGGTAAACGGTACTTCCGATTCTATAATATGTGACTGAATCATCCTTGTTTCATGGATGTTATTAGGCAGCATTGCCATTGTAGTTTGCCGGGAACATATTAGTTTCGTCTTTCTTGCCTTCTGACTAGGCTGAAGGGGGTCCTTAAAGCTCTCAATAAGAAGGAATTCTCTCATATATCTTTGCGTGCTGAGGCTTCCACTACTGCTTATTCTTCCGCTCTTGAGAGTTCTTATACTCTTCCTACTGATGAGATTGATGTTAGTCACCTCCGTCTTTTGAAGCACCGTATGGATTGGCTCTGTCGTGCTGAGGTCAGTTTCTTTAGTCAGCAGGCGAAGACCAAGTATATCCTCCAGAGTGATCGTTCTACTAGTTACTTTCATGCTCTGATGAAGGACCAAAGTCGTCGCTCTCATATTGCTTCCATTTCTCATGCTGATGGTTCTCATACTTCCTCTCTGACTGAGTTTTCTGCTGAGTTTGTGAGCTATTATCAGGGATTGCTGGGGGCTGCTGTTGTCCCATCGCCCCCTGACTCTTCGCTGATCGCTCCTGGCCATATGGTTTCTACGGAGGATTGCTTTATGTTGATTGCTCCGGTATTGATAGCTGAGATCAAGACGACTTTATGGGGGCTTGGAGATGAGAAGTCGCCTGGTCCCGATGGTTTCTCAGCTAAATTCTTCGAGGCTACTTGGGATGTGACTGGTGCAGAACTGTGTGCTGCTGTGAAAGAGTTCTTCAATTCCGGGAAGCTTCTGAAACAATGGAATCACACTGTTATTGCGCAGATTCCTAAGATTGATTGTCCGACTCTTGTGGGCACAGTTTTGTCCTATCTCTTGCTGTAATGTGGTGTAGAAGGTGATCTCTAAGGTCATGGTGTTGAGACTTCGCAGATGCTTGGGTTCTATTATTGTTTGATGCACAGAATGCTTTTGTTGCGGGGCGTCAGATGTCAGATAACATTTTCTTAGTTCAGTATCTTCAGCGTAGATATATGATACAGGCAGACACTAAGAAATGTTTTCTTAATGTGGACATTGCCAAGGCATACGACACTGTTGATTGGTCCTTCGTTCGGTTTGCTCTGGATCATCTTGGCTTCCCCGCTAGATTCTCTTCCAGGATTATGGAATGTGTGACTTCTTTTCCTACTCTGTGAAGGTCAATAGGGGTTTACATGGTCATTTTCTTGGCCAGAGAGGCATTCTTCAAGGCGATCCTTTATATGCTCTTCTCTTTGTCATCTGCATGGAGATTCTCTCTAGGATGATCAGATTAGCGACTTCTTCTCCGAGATTTTAGTATTATCAGTATTGTGAGGATTCTAGACTGACACATCTCATGTTTGCTGATGACATCATTCTGTTCTGCAAAGGGAATCTTACTTCTGTTCAGATTCTTATGGGATGTCTTACTGAGTTTGGTAGATGGTCTGGGCTGCATGTCAATATGGGAAAGTCCCCTGTGTACCTAGGATCGGTGACTGATGATGGGGGGAATAGAGAGGCTTCTGATATTGTTCACTCCACTGGCTTTAGTCCTGGTACTTTTCCTTTTAGGTATTTGGCTATCCCCATTCATCCGCATCATCTTACTATTCCACACTATGCTCCGCTTCTGGACCGGATTGCTATGTATCTTAGCGCTTGGGTAAAGAAGCATATCTCCTTTGCTGGTAGGAAGGAGATGATCTCTGTTGTGCTGCAGGGGGTTGAGGGCTTCTGGCTTTCTGTTTTGCCGGTTCCTAAGGGTGTTATCATGCACTTGATTCGTCTCTGTTGGAACTTTCTCTAGAAGAGACCATTGGTTAAATGGGTGACGGTTTGTTCTCCGTTATCTGAGGGCGGACTTGGCCTTTTGGATCTTGCTACATGGAATAGGTGTTTCATGATGAAGTAGCTGTGGCGTATTGTTGAGAGGAAGGGTTCGATATGGATTAGATGGGTCTATGATAGATATCTGAGTGACAGTGATGTGGTGAGTTGGTCTGCACATGGACGGCCTTCATCTTTCATACGTGCTATCCTGAGGGCACAGGATGATGTGTTGCAGAGGCTGGACGAAGATCGTTCCTTTGAGGATATTCTATCTTCATGGTGTAATGCTGGGAGATTTTCTGTGAGTAGAGCATATGATGAGATCAGAGATAGATATGAGGAGGTTCCTTGGAGGAGAGAGGTTTGGCCGGTAAATGGTACTCCCAGGCATAGTTTTATCCTTTGGCTGGCTGCTATGGGAAGATTATCCACTTATGATCGTCTCTTATTCTTGGATGAGGATCATGGTTGTAGATTTTGTGATGCTAGCCTTAAGACTCACGACCATCTTTTCTTTGAGTGTCCCTTCTCTGCAGGTATATGGAGGGAGACACGTTTGAGATTTGAGATTTCAGACACGGCTGTTCATATTGCTGACGCTCTTGTGTGGTTGTGGACTCTTTTGTCGGGATCAAGATGCAGGCATCGTGCACGGGTATATGCTCTTGCTTCTACGATTTACCACAACTGGCGAGCAAGGAATGAGTGGATCTTTGAGCGCATTTGGATTCCGGCTGCGGTGATTACACATATGGTTCAGATTCATGTGTTTCGCCTCCTATATGCGCTGTTACCTTGTGAGATTGTGAGGGCGTTATGAGGCTCAGTAGCTGAATGTTATTTGATTAATATGATGATCTGTCATTGTATTTTGTTTCTGAACCTTGTTGTATGGTTCCGGTGCAGAGGTTCTCTTTTTTCTCTTGTGGGGTTTTTCCCACTACGCTTGGGTTTTTTAAGCAAGGGGTTTTAATGAGGCCCGGGGTCGTCTTTCTCCCTGCTCTTATAGCTGCACTATGATCTTGATGGTTTGCTTTGCCTTTTCTCTTCTTTGGATTGTCACAGCTTGGGGGTTGTTTTCCCTCCATATGTGCTTTGTTTGACTTTCTTTTGTATCTCTCTTCCCTTTATAGGGCTATATATCCGATTTTACCTTTGGCAAAAAAAAAACTCAACAATTTGTGCTCCCATCAAGATAGTATCACTCACATGATTCCTCAAAACAAATCTAATCCCGCATATCTTATCATTAGAGACAACCGCATCAATATTTATCTTGACCACACCTTCTATCGGTTTCACCCACTCAGTGATCTTCAAAGCTGTCACCATCCCAGTACGATGCTGAAGTCTACTCGACTTGAACTCATCCAACGTTGCAAGACATTCCGTACCCCGCTTCCCCGATATGGACCCATTTCCCTCAAACACTCGTTCCGATCCTTCCATATGCCAGACGAAATCATGACCTAATTCTCCATTTTCTCGGATCTAAAATGCTACATATGTGATCCAGAAGTTCCCCTATCGATGAAACCTTGATAATAAGTTTGTACAATTTAGGAATAGACTTCCAGTAATTCCTAATACTTATGAATTGAACTGGAACATACATCTTTGTCTCTGACAATCAGCACACGTCGTAACCAACATCAACACACACTTTTTTCCTAGCGAGTTTCAGCTTGGTGGAAGAAATTGTTTGCACACCCTCCATATGAAGGAACGAAATTTCGGTATAACATTGAGCGACCATATATATTTCACATTTTATCCTTCCCTTTTGATGACGAGGATGATGATTGGCGGAATTTCATACATCATAAAGAGTGGATTGCCGTGATCATGACTTCGTGGACCAAACGGTATAAATAAGAGGATTACGCGTACAAGGGAGAAGACACTGAAGGAAAGTAATGAGCACAGGCCAAAAGGAGAAGCAAAAGGGGGGGAATTACCCAGGGCGCAAACGCGTCCTAGCTCGCGTGGGCAACGAGTGCAACCGCACAGTAGCGCGACCGCACCACTACCGACGCGCCCACGCACCACCTTCTGAGAGACAGCGCGATCGCGCCAACAGACACGCGCCTGCCCCTTCAACCGCCATAGTGCCGCAAGAAGCAGTAGTTCCGGGCCTTATTAGGCTTTCTACCTAGGTTTCATATGTATTTCAGGCTGGACTTTCACACACATCATTTAGGGTTTTCATTTAGGTTTAAGTGAGTCATTTCTTGTAAATAGGGGGAGCTCTGCCTCCTCTCTAGGATCTCATTTTTCCAATATACATTTCATATTAAGTTATTAGCAATGAGCCAAGAGTAATATCCTTAGACTTTTATGGTTTGTTCGCGCCTCTAGGATGATTCAATGCGAGGTTCCTATCCTTGGTTCTTAATGTTATTATGTCTCTATTGCTTTAATATCTTGCGCGTAATATCTATTGAATTGAATGTACTATCTAGATTGACCACCTAGGCTGTTTAGTTCGATTTAATATTGCTAGGGCCTGGTTTATCCTAGTTGGAGAACCTTGCCTGCTGAGTGGTACAAATCTCTACTTGGACTAGTTGAACTTGTAGGATAGTGATATTAATGAGGTATAGGAGCCAAGGGCAATATACCTTCCTATTTATTCATGAACTTAATGCTTCCTAGGAGTTAGTCTTCATAGTTTTAAGGCTAGGTTGGTAGGTAAGATGTTGTTAGGACTAGTTGACCTAACTTGAAATATTAGCACGTGGATTATGAAAATTTTGAAGACATAAAGGAATTAGGAATAGAGATAGAACCCGAAGAGATAGAACCCGAATAGAAGGAATCTAGGACCATTGAATCAGGCTAGTAGGTTAGACCAACCATATGAAGTGTTCGTCCCCATTTAGTTAATACAAACAAAAGAAGTTTTCCAAATCCCCCAATTAGTTGCTTTCTCTTAGTTAGTCTTTCTAATATCTTAAGAATTGAATACCTTTGGTTCCTTGTGGGATTCGACCTCTATTTGCCACTATACTTTACTAGAGGAGTAAAAGGGATTTACTTTGATTGAGGGCCTAACAACATCTCTGTCAAATTGGCATCGTTGTTGGGGAACCAATTTTCTTTTCTTATGGTGTTAGCTTGATAACTGCGGGTCTGACTAGTGCATGGCCAGCACCCGCGCTACTAATCTTTCCCTTCTTTAGCTTATTCTAGAAATCGAACATATTGCTATAAGGAGACTAAGAGAGAGAGCCAGTGAAACGATGCAGTAGGGAGACCTTCGCGTCAACAATGAGGCACCGTTGCAAACGCTGGAACAGCTGGAGGCCAATTGTTTGCTCATGAATCAATTTCTTGAAGCATACACAAAACAGAACAACCTCGCTGGAAACAGGATGGTGCGGGAGCGTGCTACTCCCAACTTGACGCAACAGTCTCAAGCGGTGATTCTACCACCACTTGCGCCGAGAGTGACCTTTGAACTCAAGTCCGGAGTGATAAACCTACTCCTCACCTTCCATGGGAGGCTCGGAGAAGACCCCATTATGCATCTAATTCAATTGGATGACATTTGTATGATGATGAAGCCAACCAACGTGTCTGAGGAGCAAATAAAAATGAGGGCATTCGACTTTACCTTGATAGATACGGCTAGATCATGGTACTACCACCTCCCTACGGGCACTATTGAAAGCTAGGGAAGTTGCACCGAGAGTTTCTCAACCGCTAATTTCCGGTGAAGAAAGCAACCGTGCTGAAGAGAGATCGCGCATGTTGAACAAAATGAGGGAGAGTCGTTATACGACTATTTATAAAGATTCAAAGGGCTCTGCGCTAGTTGCCCTTTCCATGGATATGAACAGCAGGACCTGGTGCTGTTTCTTACTTGAGGGCTACTATCTAATGAGAGAAGGATTGTAGACGCAATGTGTGGAGTTAGTGTACTCAATATGACCCCAGATGACGTGATGTACAAGTTGGAAGATATGGCCGAGAGCACAAGGAGCTTCGGAAGGACGTACACCACAAGGGATGTCAACACCGTGAACTCGAGTGTAGAAGGATCAAACATGGCTGGAGACTTAGACGAGATCAAGAGAATGCTCGCGAAGTTGGCGCTCACTAGAGAGCAGCGCCCCTCACGACTCTGCAGTAATTGTGTGAGTACTAGTCACCATTCATAGGCATGTCCCGAGCTTAGGGACGATAAAATCGTGGAAGTAAACGCGATGGGAGGATATGGACCTCCTCGTCCATGGAAGAAGCAGTAGAATTTCCAACCACGTTACCAAGATCAGCAGGACCACCAAAGGTGGAGACCTCGTGAGCATCAAAAACAGAATTAAGGAGCTCCGACTATGGAGATGATATAGGACTTGGTGAAGACCGTCGCTACTCTCGCACCAACTGCCGAAAACCCTGAGTCAAGGCTAAAAAATCTGGAAGTTCAAATGGGGCAAATAGCGCAGACTGTCTCGATGTTAGCACAAAACAACTCCAATTCACTACCAGCCTACACGGTTCTGAATCCAAACAAGAATGTGGAAAGCACGAGTCAGAATCTGAAGAATGTTAGCTCGATGGAGTTAAGAAGTGGTAAAAATTCCGAGAAGAAGGCAAGACAAGAAGAAGAGGTAGTACAAGACCTGGCAGAGGCGCGTCTGCGCATGCAAATGTGCGACCGTGTGCCGCTTATAGAAGCCGGCCCGCGATCGTTCACTACCACATGCGCCTGCGCACCCCCTACTGTAAGACCGCGGAACCGTGCCACCTAGGAGCGCGACCGCGTGATGACGGAGCTATATTTCAGAAGTCTGACGCGACCGCACCCTGGCTACTGAGACATAGACGCGATCGCTTCTAGCTGAGCGCGCCCGGGCCATACCTTCTGCAGAAGATGAAGTGTCTGAGAAGGAAAAGGGAGAAGAAGAAGGTCCGATGGAGGAAGAATAAGAATTAGATGATCCGAGAGGCGACTTCAAGCTCTGTCGGAGCAACCACATTCGCCCGATTTTCCCTCAGTAGAAGGCTCGAGCCCCATTCCGAGAAGCACTCAAGGATACTAGAAGGCCAGTGGACGATAAAGAGATTTTCGAGATCTTCAATAAATGTGCCTGGAATATTCCTTACTCAAGCTGGTCCAAAGTATACCGTGCTACGCGAAGTTCCTCAAGGAGCTTTGCACGATAAAAAAGAAGCAAAAGAAGAAAGAAACCAACAAAGTAGCGGCCGGAGAGAGAGTGTTCGCAATCTACCAGCAGTGCATGCCTCGGAAGTTCAACGATCTAGGTATGGTCACTGTCCCTTGCCAATTTGGCAATACCATTTTTTATCGAGCTATGTTAGATCTAGAGGCTGCTATAAATGTCTTCCCATATTCTCTATGCAAGCACTTAGGACTTGGAATCTTAAATGAAACAAATATTCTAGTCCAATTAGTTGATGGGTCGACTATTTGACCTAGGGGAGTTGTAGAGAACGTGATGGTTAAGGTAGATAGGATTTTATTCCCTACAGACTTTTATGTGCTCGACATGGAAAATGATAGAGGGGGTGTACCTATATTGTTAGGAAGACCATTTATGAGAACAGATGGCACTAAAGTGGACCTAGGGAGAGGGACATTATCATTAGAGTTTGATGAGACGTAGTTAGCTTCAATATTGGTAGTGACGAGGAGTCTAGAGATGAGGTAGCGAGTGTTTTTTCTATTAACATAGTGGATCCCGAGAGGGATGTTGATAGGCTAGAGCTAGCATTGGCCGATGGGCCCCCATGCTACTATTAAACGAGAAATCCCTCTTTTTCTTCCACCTATATTTTAGGTACCCAAAGTAATGTCTGAGTTATCAACGGGACACTATGTGGTAAAGAAGGGATACGATAAGGGGCTCACAAAGGAGAAAGAAGGAATTAAGAAATACTGGATACGGAAGGATGAGCTGGCCAAGAGATTGGTTAAAGCAGGCTGAGAGAGAGGTACGTCGAGCCAATGACGTTAAACAAAGGCGTTGACCAGGAGACAACTCGGCAATGAGGTAATTTATCTTTTTCCCACTTCATCTATATGTGTCCTTGTTTCACAATGAGGAAATTGTGTAGTTTAAGTGTGGGGGAGGGGATTAGCCTCGCATATCCCTGCATTTAAAATTTTGAGTCAGTTTTGGCCTTCTTGTTGAATAGCCTCGCATTTCCCATTTCATCTATATGTGGCTTCCTAGTCACAATCCACATGCTCAAGCCTAAGTCCTCTACCTTTAGTACTTCGTTATTCACATTTATATGTCACTTGGGTAGAGACATCTTCGGTATAGTGTGGATATTTAGGTGATTGCATTTGCGTTGAAGTAAACATAGTTCAAATCTTGGGGGATACTTGGTACCATCGTTAGAGTCTATCTAGTTAAATTTCATTACTTTGAAGTTGTTGTCTAGAGTCGGAATCTACTCCCATTATTCTATGATGCTAGGTACCATGAGCTAGAGTTGATCGATGACCATTTCGGTTGTACCATCCGTACTCACTGAGACCGCCAAGAGTTAGTGCAGATTACTCGAGGACGATTAATAGTTCAAGTGTGGAAATTAGCATCAACTACATGCGTACAAGGACTCATAACGAGCATATTGCCGTGATCTGACTTCGTGGAGCAAAGATTATAAATACGAGAATCACACGCACAAGGGAGAAGACATGGAAGGAGAGGAATAAGCACGGGGCAAGAGGAGAAGAAAAAGGGGCGAATTGCCCTGGGCGCGACCGCATCCTAGCTCACACGGGCAACGAGTATAGCCGCACAGTGGCGCGACCGCGCCACTACTGACGCGCCCACGCACCACCTTCTGAGGGACGGGGCGACATCGCCGACATACACGCGTCCGCGCCTTCAGCCGCCACAGCTCCGCGAGAAGCCCTAGTTCTAGGACTTTAATTGGGCTTTCTACCTAGGTTTCATATGTATTTAGGGTTGGACTTCCACACACTTCATTTAGGTTTTTCATTTAGGTTTAAGTGAGTCATTTCTTATAAATAAGGGGAGCTTTATCTCCTCCCTAGGATCTCATTTTTCCAATACACATTTCATATTAAGTTATTAGCAATAAGCCAAGAGTAATCTCCTTAGACATTGTATGGTTGGTTCACGCCTCTAGGCTGATTCAAAGTGAAGTTCTTATTCTTGGTTCTTAATGTTATTATTTTTCTATTGCTTTAAACTCTTGCGTGTAATATCTATTGAATTGAATGTACTTTCTAGATTGATCACCTAGGTTGTTTGTTTCGATTCAATATTGCTAGGGCACGGTTTATCCTAGTTGGAGAACCTTGCCTTCTTGGTGGAACAAATATCTTGTTGGACTAGTTGACCTTGTAGGATAGGGATATTAATGTGGTATAGGCACCAAGGGTAATATACCTTCCTCTTTATTCATGAATTTAATGCTGCCTAGGAGTTAGTCTTGATAGTTTAAAGGCTAGGTTGGTAGGTAAGACGCTGTTAGGACTAGTTGACTGAACTAGCAAAATTAGTACATCGACTAGAGAAATTTTGAAGACATAAAGGAATTAGGAATAGAGATAGAATCCGAATAGAAAGAATTTAGGACCATTGAATCATGTTATTAGGTTAGACCAACCATATGAAGTGTTCGTCCCATTTAATTAATACAAACCAAACAAGTTTTCCAAATCCCCCAATTAGTTTCATTCTCTTAGTTAGTATTTTTAATATCTTAAGACTTGAATACCTTCGGTTTCTTGTGTGATTCGACCCCTACTTGCCACTCTACTTTAGTAGAAGAGTAAAAAGGGATTTACTTTGATTGAGGGCCTAACAACCTCTCTGTCAGCTGACGCACCATCCTCCCTCTTGGAATCACGTCGAAGGAGAAACCTCTAAGGCTAGAAATCCGAGTAAGCACCGCCTATGCAATAGAACCACCGATAGACATCTTTCTTAGAAGGCTCACATATATTCATATTCAAAATTACATCCGTGTCAGAAGGTGCAGAAACATCACTAACTAACTCCTTCCTCCAAGCATTGACGTCCCATCAATAAAGTCAATCAATATGCTTCTCGGACACGGGGTCCAAGACAGAATAACTTTGAAGCTAGTCGACCTTGGGATCCATTTATCCTTCCATATGCCAACTGAGCTTCCATTTTGACATCCCAACCCAACCCCATCTTCAAGGTAATCCGGCCATGGAGAATGCTTCGTCAAGTATAGCTCGGGTGACCCCCAACATGCATATCTAGAACCATGCCTCACCGGTAGTATTTAGCCTTAAGAAGTTGAGCAAGGAAAGAAGATAGGTCCCAAATAAGGTGCCACACCTTCTTAGTCAGTAATGATTGATTGAAATTTTTTGACAAGCACATTCTTTTCCATGACATCCAATGAATTTTCCTTGCATTCTTCGTGTCACCCCAAAAGTTGCACATAATATGCTCAATATTCCGGCATAAGCTTCCAGGTTACATAAAACAAGACATTGTGTTATTCGGAATTGCATGAGCACAAATTTAATAAGAACCTCATTTCCAACTCTTGATAAATTTCTCAAGTTCCGCCCACCCATCTTTTATAGAACCTGATAAGTAATCTACTAAAAATGACCTTCTACGACTTGCCCACCATTGATAACAGAGTGTTTTGACGGGTAGTTTTATAGGTAGACAAATAAATTGTTATATAAACAAGGCAAGACTAAAGGTCTTGACCTCTTTTAATTCCTACACTTCGATAAATCCTATTATTTAGAATATAGAAGAAGTAAGGGTCCAACCCGCATGAGGCATCAACTTGTTTAAACTTTTCTAGAGCAAATCTATTTAGGAAACAGAAGGTTTTTGATTGATTAAACTAACTAACAAAAATAGAAAAAATAATCGTTTATGAAATTAGTTAAAGATTCTTAGAAAAGAAAATTCATGTTATTTGGTTGGTGAATATCATTGTAATTCCTAAAGAACACATAACCTAGCATATTCGACCCTACTCCTATACAACAAGTATCTAGCACCTCCAACCGAGCATACTAAACCTAACCAAATTGATTAACTATGACGAATGCTTCTAGTTCAAATCAACGGAAGCATTAACGCTAAGAGCACTAGACAATAAGCATTTCGCGTCTAGCCTACAATGCAATTATCTACACTATGACTTAGTTCAAACCGAATCTAAGTGTTCATATTTGTTTCGAAGGAATAAATCCAGACAAACGCAATTAATTTATCCAGGTGGAAGCCTCGCGAATCGCAACTTAGATCGGAACCGTGTGCTATGTAGTGGACAACCATGTTGATCGAGAACATTGGTAAACTTACCCAGATGGTAACTACCCTAACACAGACGGTGACTGCCCTGAAAGAGTCCGATTCATTGCCATCTCACGTAAAGGTGAACCCAGACAGTAGAAATGCCAGTGCTGCGGTGCTAAGAAGTGGGAAAAGTTTTGACGGAGTGCCTTTTACTGAACAGAAGGACGCATTTTCTGAACCAGAGACGCGAACGCGCCCTTACACACGCACAACCAACTTTAAGGAGTGGCGCAACAACGCCATGAGCCGCGCGACCGTGCCCATGAGCCGCAAGACCGCGCCAAGGTGGTGATTTCTATGGAAAATAATGCGCGACTGAGCCACGAACCGCACGACCTCGATAAGGAGTATGAGGACATGCACAACTGCATCTGTACAATGCGCGACCACACCTCTGCTACCACTGAGAAAGAAATTGCTGATAAAAGTGATCCGGTTTCATCACTTGATACCAAAGAGGAAATAGAAGACCTGAGGGCAATTTCACGTTACGATAGAGAAATTATGTCTGCCCAAATTTCCCACCACTTGGATCTTAGAAACCCCCAACACCTTTCCCTGAAGCTCTAAGAGACCCGAGGAGCACAGAGAACAACAAGGAACTTTTCGAGACCTTCAAAAAATGTGAGGTAAATTTCCCCTTGCTTAAACTGATAAAGAGCGTTCCTCGGTATGATAAGTTCTTGAAGGAGTTATGCACGGTGAAGAGGAACTAGAAGCTAAAAGGATAGCAGAAGATCACAGTAAGCGAGCAAGTGGGTCTCTAACACTACATTTAGCAACTAGTTGATAGGTCGACTGTTTAATATTTTTGATGCCATGAAACATCCTATTGAGGATGCTGCTGCTATTTGCTCTGTTGATATGCTTGACACCATGGTGCAAGATTCCTTCAACCTATCTAGTTAAGACACATTGAAATCTATCATGGAAAATAGTGTTGATAATTTTATTCACAAAAACTTAAAACCATCAGCGGATATGCATATGATGCTAGAGAATTTAAGTGCAACTAATGTGTATTTGGCCAGTGGGCCCCTTTCGCTAACAATGGAGAGTGAAAAGCTTCTTCCCTCTATTGTGCATGCACCAAAATTTGATTTCAAACAGCTACTAGGACACCTCAAATATGCCTTCGTAAGCAAGGAGTATACTCTCCCGGTTATCATTTCTAGCAAATTGTTAGAGAAGCAAGAATAAAGCATGGTAGAAGTGCTGAAAGATAATGTTGAGGCTCGGGGGTGGACAATCACAGATATTAAGGGAATCCGCCCTGCCACCTGTATGCACATAATTCTGGTAGATGAAGGATAAAATCCCTCTAGACAGCTCCATCGAAGACTGAATCTGCCTATAATAGAGGTGGTCGAAAATGATGTGCTGAAACTTATTCAGATTGGTATGATATTTCCAATCTCGAATAGCAAGTGGGTGAGTACAACACAAGTTGTCCCTAACAAAGGGGGTGTTACAGTTGTTGAGAACCAGCTGGTAGAGTTAGTTTCCATGAGAGCCCAAACAGCTTGGCGAGTTTGTATTGATTACTGCAAGCTGAACGCGGTGACAAAGGAGGATCATTTTCCCCTACCGTTCATCCATCAGATGTTTGAGAGATTAGCTAGTAGACCCTATTACTGCTTCTTAGATGGTTATTCCGGGTATTCTCAGATTTCTATTTCACCGGAGTATCAAGAGAAAACCACGTTTACATGCCCGTTCGACACTTTCGCTTACCACATGATGTCGTTTGTTTTGTGTAACGGGCCCGAGACTTTTCAATGATGTATGACGACTATCTTTTCAGAATATATAAAGGACATTATAGAGGTCTTTATGGATGACTTCAGGGTACATGGGGACAACTTCAATCTTTGTTTAGACCACATAGCCCTTATTTTACAGAGATGTGTAGAGACTAATTTGGTAAGTGCCACTTCATGGTGGAGGAAGGGATTTTTCTAGGCCACATAGTTTCTGCCAAGGGAATTGAGGTGGAAAAGGTGAAAATAGATTTTATTCAGTCCTTGCCATACCCTAATAATGTTAAATACGTAAGGTCTTTCTTGGGTCACGTGGGTTTCTACCGCAGGTTTATTAAGGATTTCTCCAAAATCTCAGTACCCTTGTGCGAATTGTTGAAGAAGGTGGTAAATTTCTAGTTGAAAAGCGAATGCAAGAAGGCTTTTGACACATTGAAAGACTACCTCACATAAGACCCTATCATTAAAGCACCAGATTGGACCATTCCGTTTGAGATCATGTGTGATGCAAGTGATTATGTTATAGGAGCAGTTCTTGGTAAAAAAGTAGGTAGACCAATGCACATGCTTTACTATACCTCTACCACGTAGAATGTGGCTCAATGGAACTACTCCACCATTGAGAAAGAGATATTAGCTGTGGTTTTTTCCCTCGAGAAAATCAGACAATACTTGTTGGGCACTAAAGTGATTAACCACACGGATCATGCGTTACTCTGCTATTTAATGATGAAAAAGGATTCCAAACCATATCTCATCCTCTGAATCCTATTGCTGAGTGAGTTTGATGTTGAAATAAGGGACAAGAAGGGAGCCGAGAACCCGGTGGTTGACCATCTAAGCAGAATCATTCAGGAGGACACGGAACCCAAAACTCCAATACTCGCAAATTCCTAGACGAAACCTTGTATAGAGTTTCTTCTGAGACAAAGGCGCGACCACGCCCCATCATGCTCGACCGTGTTTCAAGCTCTGAGGTAGGGCGCGACCGCGCCCTACCAAGCGCGACCGCTCCATTGTCTCGTGCATGACTAAGCATACGGATCCCAAGTTTGAGATTTTGGCACTCAAGTCTTTCAAATATCAGTTTGCGGATGTGGTTAACTACCTTGTTCGAGGCGAATTCCCTCCAAATTACTCTAAATCACAAATGGACAAAATCAAGCGCGTGTACGTCTGGGATGATCCGTACCTGTGGAGGTAATGTGTTGATAAGATTATCCGACGATGTCTCCCGGATAACGAGGTACAATCTGTTTTAACTTTTTGCCATTCGCATGCTTGTGTGGGTCATTTTGGGGCTAATAAGACAACTAGGAATGTGTAGGAAGTAGGCTTCTATTGGCCGAACATCATTTTCAGATGTGTGTACCTTTTATAAAGTATGCGATAGATGCCAAAGGGTCAGAAATATATCAAGGAGAGATGATATGCCAAAAACACCATTAGTCTTTTGTGAGATATTTTATGTTTGAGGGATTGACTTTATGAGACCATTTCCTAACTCTTAGGGGAATCTATATATTTTTCTTGCGGTGGATTACGTTTCAAAAGGGTGGAATCGAAGGCCACCAGAAATGATAACTCCAAAGTGGTGATATGTTTCTTCAAGGAAAACATATTTTCTCGCTTTGGAATCCCAAAGGCCATTATAAGTGATCAAGGAACCAATTTCTTCAACAAGACGGTGAGCACACTTCTGAGGAAATACCACATCACTCATAGAATCTCTACCGCCTATCATCCTCAATCTAATGGTCAAGAAGAGGTATCCGACAAACAAATTAAAGGGATTCTGGAGAAAACGGTAGCTCCAAATGGGAAGGATTGGAGTACACGGTTAATACAAATTTGACGTGCGTCTTTCAAAGAGTCTTTACGCTCGTCAAATTTTGACAGAGCAAGAGAGATGAAATTTGATTCCCCGACAACAACGACAAATTTGAGGATCGTTGTTTAACCATGTCAAAATAAAAAACCTAACCAACGACTCTACCTTAGTAAAGTTGTAAGAAAGGGTCGATCCCACAAGGAGTCTGGTATCAATTGTTGCAATTAATCTAATTAACCTAAAGGTAACCAAAAGGGTGAAAATGGTGTAAACTAACTAAACTACTAAATTGATGAGAAAACAAATATGGGAAACCACTTTATTCAACAGATATCCACACAACGGACCGATGGATTAATCCTTAGCTTCTTAATTCTATTCCGGTTCATTCTCTAATTTATATATCATGGTTTTCCTAATCCTTGTTCTTATATAATTAATAGTCCAACTAGTCCTATTAACCCTTACATAACTACAACCCTAAACCTATCAAGATTTAATAATTAAGTAGCAATGTGTTCATGAATAAATAGGAACATGCAATATTATTGGCTAAAGACTGATATTTAAGACATCATCAAACCTCCACATAATAACAATCCCAACTAGGTCATGCATTGATTTGTTACCAAACGATAGGACTCTCTAACTCGGACAAGTCAAACCTAGCAGTATGAAAGGATCTAAACAACCGAGGTAGCTAAGCTAGATAGATAAATCAAATTCAATGGCAATATAGAGCAAGATTAATGAAACAACTCAGTAACATATTATAGAACCAAGATAGAAGTCTTACAACGAATCTTCCGTAGGCTTCGACCTGGTAAACAAAGCAATGAGACTACTCACCCCTCATTCTACGTGAACTAAAACCTATGAAATTAAAGATAAACTTTGATGAGAAGTAGGCAAAGCTCTCAACCCTATTTAAAAGAGATAGAAATCCTAGAAACAACTATAAAGAAGCCCAACCGAAAGATCCATCCAAAACTAGGTAAAAGGCCCGAAGAAATCTCGTAAAAAGGATTTGGGCTTGGCACCTGCCCAGACGGGCGAGCCAATGTGGGCACGGTCGCAGCCACATGCAAACCCCTTGGCGCGGTCGCGCCCCATGCCTTGTGATTTGGCGTGGCTGTGCCCTAGTGTTTGCGCGATCTCGCTTTGTCCTTTGGCCTTCTTCTCTTTGTTCTTCTCCCGAATGCTCGTAATCCTCGTGATTAACACCTTTGCTCTGCGAGGTCCGGATTACGGTACTATGCTCCAAATCATGGCCAATACGCCTATAAATGATGCTAACGACCACTTGTTATGCCATACTAGATGTCATCAATCACACCCCAACACTTAAATCTTTCTCGTCCTCGAGTAAGCTGCAGCTAACTACTCGGCGATCTCAACGAGTATGGAAGACTTGACTGCAGTGGTCGTTGATCCAACACTTTAGCTCCTGGTTACCTACCACAATCAAAGCACGAGCGTAGACTCCGAATCTACTAGAAAAGTTCAAAAAAAATCCAAGACTCAATGAGACTCTAAACTAACCCAACAATGGCATCAATTGTTCCAAAATTTGAACTATGCTTCTCCTACGCAAATGCACTAATCATAATTCTCTAAAACAATGCAAAAGATGTGTCTATCCAAGTAATATATGAAGGATGATAACGCAAGTTCAAACAAACGACAAATCCTTTTCTTAACATGCTTCATAATCTATGATAAGAATCCATGAGCTCCAAATCAATCGAAAGCATACAACACACCACGACCAACTCAAGTACAACCACATATAACCTTTTATGCTTCTATTCATCCTATTCATTTATTTTTTACTTTATAACCACTTATTAGGTATGGAGCCGTCCGTCTTACGGTCCGGTCCAATTAATGAGACTATTTGCTTGTTTAGTCATGGAGGGTCGAACCCGAAGTGATCTTTCGCACCACGGAGATTGCATACTCTTCCGACTTACTTACTAGGAGTTTACTACCTTATACTTTCTTTTATACGTTTTGTAATGAGAGATGCTGGAAGAAAAATATTATGACAACATGATAGAACAAGGGATGATATGGTAAAAGTGCAATCTTAGTGTTGGTCCTAATGCATCCTAATCATATTTCACATGATCAAGTCAGAGTCCTCAATCTGATCAATCATATCACCATCATGAATAATTGCAATATCAATATCTAAAACATAGTATACAAATTCAAAATTAGTGCACCATTTTAGAAGTTCACAAAGCATAAAAGAGGGGGAAAACTATGATAACCGACACTAAAAATCAAAAATAAACTCAAAATATTCACACTAACTAGGATAGTTGAGATAATTCCCCTCCCTAAACTTAAACTATACCATGTCCTCATTGTGAAATAAAGAACAATGCTAAAGAAACGTGGATTTGGAAAAATACCTCTTTTGACGGGTTCCCTCACGAGCGGAGCCTTTGGTCTGAGTCGTAGGATCGACTTCTTACTCTCTATCAACAAACAATAGGCCCTTAGAAGGCCATTTCATCTATGAATCCTCTCTTCTTCCTAACACAATAGGATCTGACACCTAACCTTTTCCTAATCCCCTTTTCGTACCACCTTTCTTCTTGAATTGTCCCGGAGGTGATATCTTATGCTAGGCCTTTAGCTTCTTCCTCTTTCTCTTGAGTGGCCCCTTTAAGAGATCGGTAAGACAGGGAGCATGTGCTCGGGGTTCCAGCTTCCAAAGCGTTGTGTTGTTGGGGTGGCCGCGTGGCTCTTGGTCACGTTCAAGCCCCACTCCCGGATCAAGTATCTCTCCTTCATCAGCTAACGGTGATCCCGGATCGTACTCATTGAAGTTTTGCGCTGAGGAGAAACTTATGTTTGAAGGAAGTAATAGAAAGTGTGCGGGCGCGCAGAGAGACAAGACGCAGTCGCGCCGATCATGAGTTTGCTTGGCGCGGGTGCGCTGTGGAGGGAGTGATCGCACAATGAGCTACGGAAAGATCACCGTAAGAGAGAGGCCGTGTGGCTCCATGTCACGGTTGCGTGCAGTAGCAGGGGATCGTGTGGTCACGCATGGCTAAGGAACGGTTGCACCCCTCTCCAGCGCCGGGGGCGCGAACGCGTGGCTCTGCATGGGCTGATTTGTGGCCATTATCCTCGGGTTGTGGGTGTGCGTCGGCTGGCTCCTCGGTCTCAACTTCACTCTGTATCTCATCCGTGGCGTGATCGCTACTTATCTCCACAGCTTTGACGGTGATAACGCTCTTCTGGATTGTGGCCAGATACTGCAATTTTGGCATAACTTTGCAACCGATCAAGTATTGACTGCCGTATTTGCTTAATCCAGTCTTCCATGCAGTCAAACACTTGTTGAACATGCCATGGGCACAGATCCCCATATCCTTCAGCAGCGTAAACCAACATCGCCTCTAAATCGGCCATCTAGTCAAGCGTATCCTTGATTTCAGCCACTCCTTCGGTCATGTTTCCTACAAACCTAAAAATGAAACTCATTAGTACCACCGGTTCCGACCATACAATGGCCAACGCTAAAGTTAATCGGAAATAAAAAACGCAAGAAAAGAAGTTTAGACTCCCCGGCAACGACGCCAAATTTGACGAGCGTCGTTTAGCCCTGTCAAAATAACAAACCTAACCAACTACTCTACCTTAGTAAAGTGGTAAGAAGGGGTTGATCCCACTGGGAGTCTGGTATCAATTCTTGTGCAATTAATCTAATTAACTTAAAGGTAACCAAAACGGGGAAAATGATGTAAACTAACTAAACTACTAAATTGATGAGAAAACAAATATGGGAAAACACGTTAATCAACAGATATCCACAAAATGGAATGATGGTTTGATCATTGACTTCTTAATTCTATTTGGGTTCATTCTCTGATTTATATATTATGGTTGTCCTAATCCCTGTTCTATCTAGTTAATAGTCCATTTAGTCCGATTAACCCTTACCTAACTATAACCCTAAATCTATCAAGATTTAATAATAAAGCAGCATTGGGTTCAAGAATAAATAGGAACATGCAGTACCATTGGAACAAGGCCGATATTTGACACATCATCAAATTTTCACACAATAACAATCCCAACTAGGTCATGTATTGATTCACTGCCAAACGATAAGACTCTTCAACTCGGCCAAGTGAAACCTAGAAGTATGAAAGGATCTAAACAACCTAGGTAGATAAGCTAGATAAATGAAATTCAATGGCAAAATAGAGCAAGAGAAATGAAATAACTCAGTAACATATTTAATGACCAAGATAGAAGTCTTACAACCAATCCTCCGTAAGCTTCAACCTGGTGAACAAAGCAAGGAGACTACTCGCTCGTCATTCTATGTAAACTAAAACATATGAAATTAAAGATAAACTTAGATGGGAAGGAGGCAAAGCTCTCAACCCTATTAAAAAGAGATAGAAAACTTAGAAACAACTCCAAAGAAGCCCAACCAGAAGCTCCATTCAAAACTGGGTAAAAGGGCCGAAGAAATATCACAGACAGGATTTGGGCTCATCACCATCCCAGACGGACGCAGGCGTGCCAATGAGGGTGCGGTCGCGCCCACATGAAGACCCTAGCGCGGTCACGCCCCATGCCTTGTGCTTTGACATGGCTGCATCCTAGTGTTTCCGCGATCTCGCTTCGTCCTCTGGCCGTCTTCTCTTTGTTCTTCTCTCGTATGCTCATAATCCTCGTCATTAACGCCTTTGCTCTGCGAGGTCCGGATTATGGTAATATGCTCCAAATCTTGGCTAATACGCCTATAAATGATTCTAACGACCATCTATTACGCTATACTAGATGTCGCCAATAACCTAACTATTATGAACAAAGTCTTTAATCCTAGGTGATCAATCTAGAAATAAAATATAGAATTAAATAGACAATAATCTCAGAGAAAAACAATCAAATCATGCTACAAAAAGAAATTACTCAATCACATCAAACCCAAACAACAAATTCAATGCTTTACTAAGAAATTGGGACCTAACCCTACATAGAAAGGTTTATAAAGATAGAACAATTAATAACCATACTAACCGTTGGAGAAGAAATCTAAAACACCCAAGAGCAATACTACAAAACGATAAACGAGAGCAAACCTAAAACAACGTACTACGAATGATAAAAGTGATAATCTAAAATGATAGAGTTTGGTCTTTATAAAGCCTTAACCTAAAAGAAATAATAAAAACAAGAACAAACGTAAAATAACAAACTAATTTCATCCAAAATCACAACAGAAAAGATAGGAAGAAAAGACTATGCCTTTTACTTGGTCTGGAGATCGGCGCCGATGGATGTGCCGCGATCACCAATGAGGTCTCTTCCAAATGTTGCCTTCTTAAGCTCGTTTTTCACCTCCAATGTGCGTGTCTTTGTTTTCACTCTTCCTATGCTCCTCGTTTACTCTAATAAGCTCCAAAGTAACCCAAATAAGATATATAGTGTCAGATAAAGGTTTAGACTACATATGCCATAAGAACGCCCATAAATGAAGTGAAATGGTGCTAAATCCATGCATATAGATGCGTCGTAGACGTGCCTATCAAACATTTCAACACTTAAACTTCTACTCTTTCGAGTGGAATAGAATACCACTCATCTCTCACTAATCACCATGTAGAAAGCCAAGTACAAAAATGCTCACACGGAAAAATGAAAACCAATAAGCTCGTTCCTCACAAATCCAACCTATACATCAATGTCTGAACTCACCGCAGAATGCTCTAAATCCTTACAAAATAATCATGTAACCGTGTATCGAAAATGATTGTAACCAATGAAATCAACAAACATCCTAATCTCGTTTAGAACAAAGATCAAAGATAATGATAAAAAATCAAAAATAAAAATCCTAACTCCAACCTACACATATTCCCTTCAACACCATAATGTCCTACTTCTCTAAATAATGTCCATCTCACACAACACATTTCAACCACCAATTCCTAGAGAAAATATCCACATAGCACAACCACAACAGTATGCATCAAACACCAGAAAATAAGTCTAATCCTAGTATATACCCATACCATTGCCAATAGTGTGTCTCCGAATCATCCAACAAAAATCATGATCAAAATACATCATATGGAATGCAAAGTTAGCCCAAAATACTCTAGTGATTAGAATTAAATCATGTAAGCTCAGTTTAAGGTAAAAATTAAAATAAAATCATCATCTTGTCTCTCCTTGTGAAACCTACACAAAACACACTCCTATACTCCAACGCTTATGTCTATGTCTCCAAAAATATGGAAAAGAACCATCCTTAACACTCAAATTCCTTTCACTCCAATTCTTACTTAAGCGCCCTGTTGGGTTTATTCTTAACATTCTCATAAATGATACAGATACCTCACAATTCTCAAGAATCTATTTTTCCGAGGCATAATGCTTGCCAGATTACTTGCTTATTGCTTGAGCGTCCCGTAAGATTTTCAGTCATACCAGGATTTTAAATTTGCTCTTTTCATCTATGCCTCTTTTGTTTTTTAAAAGAGGCAATCTTGTTCACCTTTGACTGGCCAAGGAATACCAAATGAATCACCTTGTGAGTGAGACAAAGACATGGGAGCAACCACAAATAATTTTAGTTCGTAATGTGGAAGTCGTAGCGCACACCCTTAGAATGTAACCAAAAGTTAAAGTGCTCGTTCTTGCTAGTCACCATAGGAGTGGGCTCCTTGGTCACTGACAGGACTGTGTCATTGGACTATCCTGGTCAAATAAATCCCTTTTACTCCTCTACAAAAGTAGAGTGGCAAAGTCGGGGTCAAATCCACGAGGACCCAAGAGTATGTAATTCTTAAAGTATCAAAATGACTAACTAATGAAAAGAAAATGCTTGGGGGATTGTAAAAATTGATTTTTTGTTGTTGTCAATTGGGAAAATACTTTGTATGGTTGGTCGTAACCTTATAGCCTAATTCAATTATCCTAGGTTCTTCTCTTCAGGTTCTAACTCTATTCTAATTCCTTTATGTCTTATAATTTCCCAAAACTATGTACTAATATTGTTGATTAGGTCAAGTATCCCTAACAACGTCTTGTCTACCAATCTAGCCTTGAAACTATCAACACTAGATCCTAGACAACATTAAGTTCATGGATAAATAGGAAAGTGCACTGCCCTTGGCGCCAACACCTCATTAATCTCCATATCCTACGAGTCCAATTAGTGCAAGTAGAGTTACGTACTACTAAGCAGGCAAGGTTTTCCAACTAGGATAACCAGGCCCTAACAATATTAAATTGAACTAACAACCTAGGTGATCAATCTAGAAAGTGCATTCAATTAAATTAGATATTAGATGCAAGATATTAAAGAAATAAAGACATAATTGTATGAAGAACCAAATATACAAACCTCTCATTGAATAATCCTTGAGGTGCGAACCAACCACACAAAGTCAAAGAAGATTACTCCTACCTCATTGCTAAAAGCCTAATGTAATTCTGAAATTAAGAAAATGAAGTGTGTTTTAGGGAGAGGCAAAGCTCTCCCTATTTATATGAAAATGAGTAGCTAACCCTAAATGACAACCCTAAATTTGTTTAGTGGAAGTCCAGCCCCGAGTTGCATGTAAACCCTAGGCAAAAACCAACTTAATCCTTCGGAGAAGGGTTTTCTCGCGGCCCAACAACGGAAGAGGTGTGGTAACGTCTTGCGTTGGCGCGATCGCGTTGCCTGCAAAGGCTTATGCGCGGTAGCACCTTGCTTGGTGCGGTCGCACCTTTGTAAAACCCGTCCTAACTCGTTGAGTGAGCTAGGCACGGGTGAGCCCCGAGGCGAATGGCCCTTTCCGCCTCTTCTTCACTTGTGTTTGCTCCTTAGCTTCCACGTCTACTTTGTTATGCCCGTAGTCCTCGTGATTATAGTCTTTGGTCTTACAAAGTCTGGACTACGAAATTATTCTCCGATTGTTGAATATTATGCCCGAAGTTGAAGTTAATTCTGACTCCTTACGGTGTACGAGAGGGCGCCAATCATACCCTCACACTTAAACTATTGCTCATCCTCGAGTAAATTGTACCTAAATCTTGGCGGGCTTAGCAATTATGGTGGCACGATCCGAGTGGTCATCGATTAACTTCTAGCTTTTAGTACCTAGCATCACAAAACGACGAGCGTAGATTTCGACTCCAAACACAACTTCAAAGTAATGCATTTACACTTAGCTAGACTCTAACTATGGTACCTAGTATCCCCCAATATTTGAACTATATTAACACCTACACAGATGCAATCACCACAATCTCCAAACTATACCGAAAAGATCTCTATTCAAGTGACATATGAATGTGAATAACCAAGTATTAAAAAATTGACTATGGATCGTCCTAACATGTTTCCTACTTATGATAATTTTGGACAGGTTCCAATACTATCAAAAACAACCATCAACCACCCTTTTCTCAAGTAACACCAAATGCATTTTCCTTGCTCCCTTTTATCCTAGTACATATTTAATTTCCACGCCTTTACATTTAGGGAGTAGGGTTCGTCCATTTTATGATCCAGACCAAATTCATTGTTTTAATAGGTAGAACCTGTCCATTTTATGGTCCAGGATACTATGAGACTCTTTTTCTTAATAGATCATGGAGGATCGATCCCTCAAATATTTTTCACACCTCGGGCATCACGTGCTCTTCCGATTTTTTTTACTAGGATCTCACTACCTTATACTTTTTGTTTTTTCTTTTTCATACAAAAGGACGAGAAGAATTTATTATGACATAGAGTGAAACAGAAGAAAAGGTGGTGATTATGCAATCATTAATAAGGTTCTAGTGTATCCTAATCACATTCCACATGGTCAAGCCAAAGTCCTTTACCTAATTCATCATATCCTCACCATATACACTCAATATATCAACGTATAAGGTATAGTAAGAAAGTTTTATGTTCATGCATCTTTGTAAAAGTTCACAACGTCACAAACAAGGGGAAAACTATGGATATCGACTCTAATAATTCAAACATAAAGGGGAAAACTGACTCAAAATTTTTAATGAAGGGATGTGCAAGGATAATCCTCTCCCCCACACTTAAACTACACAATGTCCTCATTGTGAAACAAGGAAACATATAACTCGAGTGGGTAAAAGAGAAATTACCTCTCGCCAGGTTTCCTCCCGGTCAGAGCCTTTGTTTAACGTTGTTGGCTCGACATACCTCTCTCTGTTTCCTTATCCAGTATTGCTTTATTCCTTTTTTCTCAGTCTGCTGCCTGTCGTATCCTTTTTCTTCACCACATAATGTCTCGGCGGTAACTCAGACGTTACTTTGGGTACCTGAAAAATTGGTGGAAGAAAAAGAGGGATTGCTCCTTCCAATATTAGCATAGGGAGCCCACCGGCCAATGGTTGCTCTAGCCTATCCACATCCCTCTCGGGATCTACTACCTTAATTGCAAAAACACTTGCAACTTCATCTACAGACTCCTCATCACTACCTATGTCAAAGCTTACTACATCCCATCAAACTCCAACAATAACGTCCCTCTCCCTAGGTCTACATTAGTGCCCGTTGTTCTCATTAATGGTCTTCCTAATAGTATAGGTACACTATCTCTATCTTTTTCCATGTCCAGCACATAAAGTCCGTAGGGAAGAAAAGCCTATCTACTTTAACCAACACATTCTCTACACCTCCCATAGGATGCATAGTCGACCCATCAACTAGTTAGACTAAAATATTTGTTTCATTTAGAGGTCTGATTCCTAATTGCTGGCATAGGGAGTATGGGAAGACATTTATAGCGGCCCCTAGATCTAACATAGTACAGTCAAAATTAGTGTTGCCAATTTGGGAAGGGACAGTGACCATACCTGAATCGTTGAACATGCGAAGCCTGTGTTGTTGGTAGATAGAGGACACTCTCTCTCTGTCCTCAAATCTGCTGCTTTCCTTCTTCTTTTTCTTTCTTTTTACCGTGAAAATGTCCTTGAGGAACTTCGTGTATCGCGGTATACTTTGCACCATCTTAAGTAGGGGGATATTGACGTCACATTTATTAAAAATTTCAAATAGTTCTTTGTCGTCTGCCGACTTTCGAGTTTCCTTAAGTGCTTTTGGGAATGGGGCTGGAGGCTTTTCTGAATAGAGTGGAGGGATGTTTGGGCGAAAGTAGTTGATCTGGTGGAGCTTGAAGTCGTCTTTTGGATTGTCTAATTCTTCCTCCTCCATCGGACCTTTTTTCTCCTTTTTCTCCTTATCAGCCTCGCTACCTTCTGCAGACTGTCCGAGCGCGCCCGCGCCTCTATCTAAGTGGCCATGGTGCGGTCTCGCTCGGTCAGGCGCGGTCGTGCCTAGTTTCTGGAATTATGGTTCGTCAATGCATGGTCGCACGGTCCTCCAGAATAGGGGACGTGGGCTCGCTGCTCAGGGAGCGATCGCGATTCTGATTTAGTAAGGGGCACGTGGTTGCACAAATTCATGCGCGGGCGCGCCTCTGCTAGGTCTTGTACTTCCTCTTCCTCTTGTTTTGACTTCTTCTCGGTGTTCTTACCACTTCTCAGCGCCATTGTGCTAACATTCTTCAAGTTTTGATTTGTGCTTGCCACGTTCTAGTTCGGGTTCAGTACCTTTTGATCTGGTAACGAGTCGGAGTTGTTTTACACTAACATCGAGACGATTTGCTCTATCTGCCCCATTAGAACCTCTATATTCTTTAGCCTTGAATTTATATTCTGGGCAGTTGAATCGTGTGTGGCGACGGTCCTTGCCAAATCCTTAATTATCTCTATCATCGGAGCTCCTTGATTCTGTTGCTGCTGCTCACGAGGTCTCCACCTCTGCTGGTCCTTCTTGTAATGCGGTTGAAAGTTATGCTGATTCTCCCATGTGCGAGGAGGTCCATAACCTCCCATTGCGTTCACTCCCGTGACCGTATCCTCTCTATGCTCGGGGCATGCCTCCGAGTTATGACCAGTACTTGCACAAATACCGCAGACTCACACGGGGCGCTACTGTCCTATAGGTACTATCTTTGCGAGCATCTTCATGATTTCGGATAACTCCATAGCCAATCTTGATCCTTCTATGCTCGAGTTCACGACGTTGATAGCCCTTGTGGTGTATGTCCTTCCAAAGCTCTTCATGCTCTCGGCCATATCTTGTAACTTGTACATCACGTGTTCCGGGGCCATATTAAGAACACTTCCTCCACATACTGCGTGTACAATTCTTTTCTCATTAGGAAGCAGCCCTTGAGTGAGAAACAACACCAGGTCCTGCTGTTCATAGCCATGGAAAGGGCAACTAGCGCACAACCCTTTGAACCACTCCAAGTAGTCGTATAGCGACTCTCCTTCCTTTTGTTCCACCTGTGCAATCTCCCTTTTCTTTGTGTTCGCCTTCTTCACGGGAAAGTACCGGTTGAAAAACTCGCGGTGCAACTTCTCCCAACTGTCAATAGTGACAGTAGAGAGGTGGTAGTATCATGATCTCGCCGTATTCTTCAAGGTAAAACTGAATGCCCTCATTTTGATTTGCTCCTCCGACACATTTCCTGGCTTCATCGTCATACAAATGTCGTGGAATTGGTTGAGATGCATAATAGGGTCCTCTCCAGGCATCCCATGGAAGGTAGGGAGTAAGTTGATCACTCTGGACTTGAGCTCGATGGTCACCCTTGGCGCGTATTACCACTTGAAGTTGATGCGTCAAATTGGGAGCCGTGCGCTCCTGCAACGTTTGTTCCCAACTAGGTTGTTCATTTACACATATGCGTCAAGAAATTGAGACATGGGCACCCGATTAGCCTCCAGATCTTCCGGTGCTTGTGCTGGTACCTCATTTTTGATGGTAAGGTCTCCTTGCTGCATCGTTTCAACGTCTCTCTCTCTCTTAGTCTTGTTCTAATAATACGTTCGATTTCTGGAATAAGCTCAGCAAGAAAAGGATTAGTAGCGTGGGTACTGACCATGCACTAGTCAGACCCGCAGTTAATCAAGCTAATACCGTAAGAACTGAAAATTGGTTCCCCAGTAACAACCCCAATTGATAGGACCGTGTCGTCGGGCTATCCTAGTCAAATAAATCCCATTTACGCCTCTACAGAACCAGAGTGGCAAGTTGGGGTCGAATCCACGAGGAACCAAGAGTATTTGATTCTTAAAGTATTAAAACGACAAACCAATGAAAAGTAAATGTTTGGGGATTGTAAAAACTGATTTTGCTGTTGTTGTTGATTGGGAAAACACTTTGTATGGTTGGTCGTAACCTTCTAGCCTAATTCAATGATCCTAGGTTCTTCTATTTGGGTTCTAACTGTATTCTATTTCCTTTATGTCTTCTAATTGCCCTAAAAAATGTACTAATATTGTTGATTAGGTCAACTATCCCTAACAACGTCTTGTCTCAATCTAGCCTTGAAACTATCAACACTAGATCCCAAACAACATTAAGTTCATGGATAAATAGGAAAGTGCACTTCCCTTGGCACCAACACCTCATTAATCTTCATATCCTACGAGTCCAACTAGTCTAAGTAGAGATTTGTACTACTAAGCAGGCAAGGTTCACCAACTAGGATAAACCAGGCCCTAGCAATATTAAATTGAACTAACAACCTCTTTGATCAATCAAGAAAGTGCATTCAATTCAATTAGATATACGCACAAGAGATTAAAGCAAAAGAGACATAATTATATGAAGAACCAAAGATACAAACCTCACAATGAATTAGCCCAGAGGTGCGAACCAACCACACAAAGTCAAAGGAGATTACTACTGCCTTATTGCTAAAAGCCTAATATAATTATGAAATTAAAAAAATGAAGTGTGTTTTAGGGAGAGGCAAAGCTCTCCCTAGTTATAAGAAAATTAGTAGCTAACCCTAAATGACAACCCTAAAATGTGTTTAGTGGAAGCCCAAACTGAATTGCATATAAACCCTAGGCAAAAACCCACTTAATCCTTCGGAGAAGGGTTTTCTCGCGACGCAGCAGCGGTAGAGGCACGGCCGCGTATTGTGTTGGTGCGATTGCGTCGCCTGAAGAGGCTTATGCGTGGTCGTGCCTTTCCTGGCACGCTCGCGCCTTTTTAAAACTCGTCCTAGCTCGTTGCGCGAGTTAGGCGCTGGCGCGCCCCGGGGCAAATGACCTTTTTCCGCCTCTTATTCACTTTCATTTGCGTCTTAATTAGCTCCCGTTTCTTCTTCCTTATGCTCGTAATCCTCGTGATTGTACTCTTTGCTCTTACGAAGTCCAGACTACAACATTATGCTCCGATTGTGGCCTATTAAGCCCATAGTTGATATTAATTCCCACTCCTTATGGTGTACGAGAGGCCGCTAATCAGTTACATCAAAAATACCGCGCAACTGATCAATCTCAAGTTGAAATTGATTGTCCTAAACTCTTTTGTTGATACGAAAATTCGACAAAAGCTCTTGCTTCCAATTCACATAAGTTAGGTTGCTCTTCCCATAGAATTTACCCAACTCGGCATGATTAAACATTTCCCGGAGATAGCGCTCGATCCCCAACTCCCAACAAAGAACGTGTCTAAGAACATTGTACTCATGATATCCTGTTTGTACACATTGTTGGTGATTTCCGACATCTCGACTCTCTTAACCTTTTTCTTGGCGGGCCCGCAGCTCGGACCAACCCCGGATAAGGACACTTGGATTGTGGAACTCATAGTTGAATGAAGAATTTAGAATCTCGGCTAAAAAGAGAGTTACTAGACAGTGATGTGATCGGAGGGCATAGTTTGAAATCGGTAGTCGCGGATGAGCTCTGCTGGATTTCTAAACAGAAAAGGTCAGCGGGCGCTGATGATGGTAGGATGGCGCCGAGGAAGGTACAAAAACTCAACAACAACAAAACCTCCTTCATGGTAGCAAACAACCTCCAAAAAATCTGAATCAACCCTCAAATTGTATATCTAGGGGAGAAGAAGCTATTGTGATGTGTTTAGGGCTCAGGTTTTGGTCACATTTTGTGAAAATCGACTTTGCAGTTACGATCTCAAGACATCGATTGAGGTAGGCGGGCTCCGATTTGTGGGTTTTGTAGAAATTCGTGTTTGTTTGTGAATGTGGAAGGGGAAAGTGATTTTGGCTTTTTGTGGTTTAATTTGAGAGAGCTAAGGAGTATATATGAAGTTGAATTGGAAGGAAAGGGGAAAATGGATTTTGGTGTGGTATGCGTTAAGGGAAATTGGTGGGGGAAGGTAGATGATGAAGAAAGTGAGGGCATTTTGGTAAATTTTGTAGCTCGGCTTTTACACACTCTTCAACTCTTCATTTTCACACAACTCTCTTATTTTTGGTTTTAATCTCATAGACCATCTCACACCAAAATCACTTTATCAATCACTCTTTTTTCACGTTGTTAGTTTGAGTTTGCTCAGACTAATCGATCCTTTTGTTTTGATGATGATAAACACTACATTTGATCTATCTTTTGTTTTTTGAGCATTACAGGAATAGCTTAAGAAGCCACGAGAGTCGCTTTGACCAATCGAACAATCAAGAGACTAGATTTGAGCCTTGGAAAAGATAGAGAATATAAAAAAGACAGTCTCATCCAAACCTGAAGAAGCTAAATCAACTCTAAAGTAAAGAAGAGTGAAGTGAGTTGAAGGCAAAGGACTAGCGTAACGCATGGGGAGTCGTTGCGAGCTAGTGAATCCTTTGCTTCAACACAAGTGAAACAAGCGAGGACCCAGGTGGAATCAATTCACCAGCATGTAGGGTATTCGGGCGCAGCTCATGTGATTGTCGAGAAGCTAAGGATGGCGATGAATGTGTATCTTACCATAGATAGCGAGGGATGAGCATTCCAGGCTGAACTAATAAAGGCTTGCGTGGTGTTGGATGGATTGCCAACATGGATAAGTTTGTTACAAATTTGTTGCTCAAGAAAAGTGGAAGCGTGTGGAATTGGTGATGCTCCTTGGTGGACCGACGCACGGATTGCCAGCGTGGAGCTTTGTTGCAATATGTAATAGAATTTCTTTGTTGGGAAAGAAGTTCAGGAAGTTCTATACATAGGTGTGATAGGTATTTGTTAATGCACGAGCTTGAGAACCTTATAGAGTGAGAAACATTGTAGTGAGCTTAGGAGAAGCTAACCCAAGAGAGAAACACAACAAGATTTGAAATCCTAGAAGTTCGTATAATTGAGTAGTTGGGGAAGAATACAACAAGACTAGAAAACTAGGAGGTGAGTACGATTGAGTGTTTAGGGTGAAAAGCTAGTGATCTCATAGGGATCAAGTGAGTCAACAAAATCTTGAGTGTAGCAGACTTCTATTAGGGTTGAACACGATTGTATTGAGTGGAGAGAGCTAGTGTTTGCAATCTTCATTTGATATAATTAATATAGTGGTGAGTTTCATCCCGAGCTTGAGTTAAGCCAAGGGTTCTCACGTTACCAAATCTCTGTGCATATTGAGTTGAACATTAAATCTAACAGTCTAAAGTTCTTATTGGGGCTAAGTCTCTAACATCTACATGTAAACACACTAACTACTTACTTGTTGTGTTTACAAAGGGACTTAAACTTGTGTTATGTGTTTTTCCATTTCCGCATCTTAAAAACACTTCAACAGTGTATCGAGCTACTCTTTTATAAAGACATAGTTGATCAAAGCTACTCTATTAAGTGTTCAACAACGATTCCTCTTATATATAATCGCTTGTTGAATACAGTCCTTCTACAATAGATTACAAGATTTTGTGTATTGGATTTAGAGTAAGTGTAACATTATCATATCTTGTTACACTCGTTTTATCATTCTCGATCCTCACTCGTCTTATAAACCCATAATTGGTATCAGAGCTCAGGTTGCTCATATGCATTGATTGACACTCGCTATATATATATATATACTGTTGTTAATCTGATAGGAGCTTTTATATGGTGTTAACTAGTGACTATTAGATTAGGAATAGTGGTGTTTAGGTGCTTAAAGAGTGGTATCCCAGGAATCCGGTTTGGAGTTCATTTATGGATTAGCGGGATGCTCGTAAGCGGTATTTAGTGGTTTTATCATTGAGATCCCTGTAGTGCTCACTTTTAGTGCATTTGGGATGAAGCTAGAGGAAGTATGCCACGCCTACACCCAAGGAGAAGCCGGGAGGCGAAGCAAAACTGCCTCCATGCTTGTAGAAGACCGAAGACCATCTTAGGAGAAGCTTTCACGACCGAGATGGAGCATCACGATCAAGATCCAACCTCAGTTGAAGCTGTCACGACCGAGACAAGCATGTCACGATCGCGACTTAGCCGCAGTTGAGGTGTCACGACCGAGACTATCTATCATGATCGCGACCGGCCATGGACCTGAGAACTGGAGCAAAGTCATGATCGTGACCCTTGTGTCACGATCATGACGCGGACATGGACAACCCATTAATTGAAGATTTGATCTGAGATTTTATATTTTATTTCCACATCTTTTTAGTTATTTGCATTTATTTTTATTCCCTTTAATTGGAGACTATATAAGCCTTAGGAAATTAGGTTAGAATGATCTTTACTTCATTATTCTTTTGCCGCTTTTATTTAGTTAGAACTCAGCAGCAGCCAAGAAAAAAAGCTTCCACCTTTGTTCCACTTTCACCATCTTCCCTGGTTCGTTTTCCCATCATTCATCCATATTATTCATTGCTTTTGAATGGCTATGTCTGGATAAGTTCTCTCTAGTTCACTCTTAAGACTGAAGCCTGTGTTCTAGGTTTGTTGTGAGAATTCTAATGTTTATGTTCTAAAGTTAATTTCAGGATTGTTTTATGATCTCTTGTCCTTTATTAGTTTCATTGATTGATCTTGATTTTATCTAGGTTGCAAACTAGGTTGATTATTATCCATCATATTGCTCGGCTTGATAATTCGATTTGAAAAGTCTTGTCTTTAGGTAGCGAGCATAATTTGCATAGACTATGTGCGAGTGCTTATTGTGTAGAGATTATAAACCTGTGTCGAGTATCGGTGATTTTCCAATGATATTGCATAGGCCTACTTATCTTTGATCTTTATGTTGTTGTGCTTTTGAACCTTGGGATTTCCTTGGTTATTTCTTACATAAAGGGTTTTTAGGACTATTTGGACTAGTTGCTATTTAAGAACAAAGAGTAGGACAACCAAATTAACCAATTCAGAATATAAATTAATAGAATTCGATGATCAACATTCCAATTGAATAATGCGCTGATTCTAGAAAGAGTGAGCTTCATAATAATAATTGTTTACAACCCAATCAACATTGCTTTTACATTTACTTAGTTACTAAAATTACACATAAAACCCCCCATTGTTACTACTTGGTAGCACCATAGGAAATAAACTAACGTTCAGGCTCTCTTGGGATTCGACCCCCGCTTACCGCGTTACTAGTGGATTAGTTAAGGTTGGGTATCTTTGATAGGCACAATGACTTTTAGCCTCATCAGAATCATGAAGGACATGGAATCACTAGTACAAAAAACCCCTTTTACATCACTAGATATACACCCGGCGTACATCTCATAGTGTAAAAAGTCTACATATTTTGGTTATACATGTGTTTTGGTTGTTATCCAATGTATAAAGTAGGAGACAACAAAGTAAATAACCGATGTATATACTATATACATCATATATTTTTATAACACATGTATAAAGATAAATAGGCCCGGTGTATAATACGTTTATTAACGGATGTATATAGTTTATACTAGGTTAATGAGTTAAGCACAAGTATATACATTACGCTTGTTATACAACTGATGTATTATAGCTACCATACTTTAATTTTTCGCCAAATATTTCGCGCCCCTCTTTCATTTATTCCCCGCCCGCTAAAACATTTCCGCTTGGTTGATTTTTCACTTTTAGCGCCGAAATTTCGTTGTTGTTGATTCTAGAGTTGGCTCCTTCACTTTATGATTTGTGTTCTTCGAGTTTTCTCCTTCAATTTCTTCGCTCAACAGGTTCGATGTTGTTCTCAATCTCTTCGCTCAAACCCTCTGCTCTTATTCGCTCAATTCCTTCGCTGATTTCGCTCTGCTCTTGTGGTTGAATTTTGAGGGTAAGTGGAGGAACAAAGTCACTAAAGAAAGTCGTTGATTTTGCTCAATTCCTTCTCACAAAAGAGGTTGGTTTGTTTAATTTCGTGTTTGGTTATGATCATAAAGAGATTGGTTTGTTTAATTTGTCGAAAATTATAGTCGAAGTCTTTGCATTGTTCTTCTTCTCGCAAAATACTCTATAATGCATGTGAGCTAGCTTACTAAGACTTGGTTGACTTTGAGTGTTGAATAAGTTACTACTTATTTCTCAACTTGGCAGAGCTATATATGACTCTTGTTATTTGATAATGAAAGTATAATAAACAACAACAAGTTTGTAGAGTTTGTGATGATACTATTAGAGTGAGGAAATTTATGGTTAGGCTTAGAGTATTTCTTAGATATAAAAAATTCCAATCCATTTAAGGGGATTTTATATTTGTGCATCAGTTGAGGAGTAAGTCCAGTTTTCATAGCTTGAAAGTTGTGGTGATTGATTGTAATTGTTGAGGGGTATTTTTTTGTTGTTAGTAACAACCTTAGTAGCAAAGGGAAATATATTCTATTTTCAATAACTTTTTTTATCTAACTTAGGTATAGGCTATAGCTGTATGAAAAGCATGAGAGAGTACCTTGCCATTTCATAATTGGAAAAAAGAGTAAAGAGCTTGTTTGTGAATTATTCTGGATACTACTATACTTTCTAACCAAAAAACCTACATGAATCTTCTTATATAAGGTGCTATGCAGTCTATGACTACGATGGATGGAAAAATTGCAATCTCTACATATTTGTAGAATGTAAATACTCCTAGGTGTGTACTGATTCCTCTAATGAGTCTGAATTCATTCATATTTGTGGTTGAATTCTCATGCTAAGTGGAGGAACACTCGCTCTCAAGCTGTTGCAAGAATTGGTTGATCCCTAACTGATTTATTTCTTGACAATTATCATCAAGTCTAAGGTTGGTTCGTTTATCTCTTCTTCCATATATGATTTTTGTTATTTGATTGTTGATGACAAGAGAGTTACTAAATAACGCCAAGGTAGTCAACTACTAATATACTATGAATCTTGGTCTTGGTGTGTCATAAATTATCATCAGACTTCTTGTTATCATAAAAATTACTAGAACAAATATATGTTCTGCCATGATTGTTGTTCTTGCTTTCATAAATCCTACATACTTTGTTGGCTGAGTAACTAACACTAACTACCCTTCAATTAATTTTCTAAAAATTAATTGGTTATTTGTTATAGTAGAATTTCTACCGAGACTTCTTTTTTTTCCGTTATTACTTTTTTTAGTATGGTTGATTGAGCGTGGATGCAACACGATCGTTTGACTCAAACATATAGGGATGTTGTTAACGATTTCATTAACATTGCTATTCGGCATCGTATTAAAAATCTTAAGGATCCTTCTACAATTTTATGTCCGTGTCCGAAGTGCTGCTACGTGAAGTTGCTTACTGTCGAGGAGATGACAAATCATCTTTTTCAACATGGATTTAACAACGAGTACACACGTTGGATTTGGCATCTGCAAGTCAAGCGTCGGGGGACAATGCACCAGAATTTGAGGATATATCTGAGGGTGACAGAATTGACTCTATGCTTGCTGATATTGGTGTTGATTTTGAGGATGGTGATGACACTTATGAAAACTTGATAGATGATTCAAAGACACCCTTGTATGATGAATGCATAAAGTTCACCAGATTATCCGCTACTTTGAAGCTTTACAATTTAAAAGCTCGACATGGATGGACGGATAAGAGCTTTACAGATCTGCTTGCAATTCTTAGGCAAATGCTTCCTGAGTCGAACGTTCTACCTGATCGTACTTATGCAGCCAAAAAGGTTTTGTGTGCCTTAGGAATGGAATATGAAAAATTTCATGCTTGCCCAAATGACTGCATTCTGTATCGAAAAGAGTACGAGCCACGCGATAAATGCCCAAAGTTTGGCTTATCACGATATAAAAAAGAAAATGTTCCAGCCAAGGTGATGCGCTATTTTTCGATCATATCAAGGTTTAAGATCTTGTTTTGAGATGTGAAGCAGATGCTAAGAGTTTGACATGGCATTCAGACGGGAGAAAAAAAGATGGTAAACTCCACCATCCTGCAAATTCTCCACAATTGAAAACAATAGATTCCAAATACCCTGAATTTGGAGAAGAAGATCGAAACTTACGCCTTGCTCTTTCTATTGATGGTATGAGCCCATTGGGAACACTTACCAGTCAGCACAGTACATGGCCAGTTCTGTTGATTATCTATAATCTTCCAATGGGGATGTGCATGGAGCTCAAATACATGATGTTATCGCTTCTAATATCGGGACCGAAGCAACCAGGAAATGATATCGACGTGTATTTGGCACCACTTATCGAAGACTTGAAGTTGTTATGCAATGAGGGTGTTGATGCTGATAGGAGCTTATTATATGGTGTTAACTAGCGATTATTAGCTTAGGATTAGTGGTGTTTAGTTGCTTATTCCGGGATGCTCATAAGCGTTGTTTTGTGGTTTTATTATTGAGATCCTATTTGTACTGACCTCTAGTGCATTTGGGACGGAGCTAGAGAGAAGACTACCACACCTACACCCATGGAGACGCTGAGAGGCGAAGCCGAGCTGCCTAGGAAGCTTATAGAAGACTGAAGACCAGTCCGAGAGGAGGTGTCACGACGAGAACGAGCTACGAAGAAAATGTCTTGACCGAGACCCAAATGCCTCGATCGAGATTTAGCCTCGACATGAATGTCTCGACCGAGACCCAAATGTCGCGATCGAGGTTTGGCTTCGACATAAAAGTCTCGGATCGAGAGCCACGCCGAATCTGAGGAACTGGGACAAAGTCTCGATCGAGACTCACATGTCTTGATCGAGATCACGGTGACGGTCCCTGCCCAATTGCAGATCCAAGGCCGATATTTTATCAGTTTTCCCTATTTTATCTTTTATTTTCAGTTATTTTATTTCTTTTGAGTTAGATACTATATAAACCTTTAGTTTTTAGGTTAGAAAGATCTTTTTTGCCACTTTCACAAATTAATTCTTAGAGATTCAACAGCCAAGAAGAAAGCTCCCACCTTTGTGCCATCTTCTACCTTCATCCTTGATTAGTTCATCTATTATTATGTATTGCTTTCTCTTGGCTATGTATGGCTAAGTTCTTATTAGTTCACTCTTAGGTTGAAGCCATTATTCTAGGAATTGTTTGTGAGAATTCTATTATTTATGTTCTAATAATAATTTCAGCATTGTTTTATATTCTCTTGTGTTTATTGTCATTGATTGATATTGATTTTATCTGGGTTCGAAACTAGGTTGATTATTATTCATTCATATCGCTAGGCTTGATAATTTGATTTGAAAAGTGTTGTCTTTTAGGTAGCAATCAGAATTAGCATAGACTATTTGCGAGTGCTTATTTTGTAGAGATTATAAACCTTTGTCGAGTTCGGCGATTTGCCAATGGTATTGCATAGGCCTACTTATCTTTGATCTTTATGCTGTTGCGCTTTTGAACCTTAGGATTTCTTTGGTTATTTCTTACAACAAGGGTTTTTAGGACTATTTGGACTAGTTGCTATTTACGAACAAAGAGTAGGACAACTAGATTATTCATTTAAAGAACATAACTTTTATAGAATTCGATGATCAACTTTCCATAAGAATAATGCGCTGATGCTAAAAGAGTGAGCTTTCCATCGTTATAGTTTACAAAATCCAACATTCTACATTTTATTTATTGCAAGATTAGTTTTACAATAAAAAACCCCCTTAGTTACTACTAGGTAACACATTTGAAATATGCTATCGTTGTGGCTCCCTTGGGATTCGACTCCGACTTACCACTTTACTAGTGGATTATTTAGTTGGATTATCTTTGATAGGGCCAACGACCGTTTAACGCCTGTCAGATGCTTATGATGCATATCGGAAAGATAACTTCCGACTTCGTGCCATGCTATTCTGCTCTATAAATGATTATCCAGCACTTGGAAACCTATCTGGATTTTCCATCAAAGGATATAAAGCATGTCCTAATTGTGGAAAACATACTCATTCTATGTATTTAGATAAAAGTCAGAAGGTTGTGTAGCCAAATTATCGAGTATTTCTGCCTTCAGACCACCGCTATATGAGAATGTGTGTTGCTTCTCATGGCTCTGATGAAAACAAAAAAGGCTTCGAATGCTTTGACTAGTCAACAAGTGTTTGAAAAAGTTAAAGACCTTGATGTGTGTCAAGGAAAAAAAGTTACACCAGAAGTGTCTGAAGATGGTTATAAGAAGAGCCCCATTTTGTTTGAGCTGCCATATTGGAAAGATCTTTTTGTAAGACACTCTCTTGACGTGATTCATATTGAGTAGAATGTTTTCGACAGTCTCATTGCAAATGTTGAACACTGGAAAGACGAAAGATGGATTGAAAGCTAGGCAGGATTATGAAGCCATGAATATAAGAGCAGAATTGCATCCAGAAAAGAGAGGAGAACATACTTATTTGTCACCTGCATGCTATAGTCTTTCGAAGACCGAGAAAACAAAGTTTCTCAACTTTCTCAAGGATATTAAAGTTCCAGAGGGTTATTCGTACAATATGAGCAGTTTGGTCTCTTTGAAAGAAGGAAAGTTAGTGGGCCTTAAATTTCATGATTGTCATATTCTCTTACAACAACTTCTACCAGTTTCTATACACGCCATCTTGCCGAAGCATGTGAGGAATACTATTACCGGACTGTGTATATTTTTCGAAAAATATGGAGTCGGGTGGTTGACCCTGAAGAGTTGCCAAATCTGCAAAAAGAGATTGTTGTAATACTTTGCCAATTGGAGATGTACTTCCCACCTGCATTCTTTGACATCATGATTCACTTAACGGTGCATTTGGTTCGAGAAGTTCAGCTTTGTGGACCTGCTCCCTTAAGATGTATGTACCCAGTTGAGCGTAACATGAAAGTGTTGAAACGGTATGTGAAAAATACATATCGTCGAGAAGGTTGCATTGCTGAACGTTATATGATGGAAGAAGCAGTTGATTTTTGTAGTAACTACTTATCTGGTGTGGATTCAGTTGGTTTCAGAAAGCCAAGTGATGTAGAAGAAGAATGGAGGGGGACATCAAGAGAGTTCACGTTCAACATTGGTGACCCATAGTGGCATAAAGCACACTTGTATGTCCTGCAAAACACTGATGAATTTCATCCTTTTATTGCTATGCACAAGGAATACATCATGAAGAATTATCCAAAGTATGATAGAGATAAACAGTGGGTTACAACCGAACATAACAAAACATTCATCAAATGGTTTACAGATTTGATACGGGAAAAACAGATTTCTGGGGAAGCTTTTTCAGAGGATTTGAAATGGATATCTCAAGAGACAAAGCATCAAGTGATGAGGTAAAAGAGCATGAAGGTGAAAAGGTGTACATTCTACACTAAAGATCTTGATGACACAAGTGCAAGACAGAATAATGGTGTTTCATTGGTGGCTCATGCTATGCATGTTGCAAGTGCAAAAGACAAAAAGCTGAGATTTGGAAGCATGTCCTACTACAGCATGATAGAGGACATATGGGTTTTGATCTATACGGATAAAATTCAGATTCCAGTTTTTTTTGTGTAGATGGGTAGATAATATCAGTAATGGACTGAGAATTGATGAGATGGGATTCATTGGAGTGGACCTTTCTAGAGCAATTCATACAAAAGAACCATTTATTTTGGCATCACAAGCAAAACATAATTTTTTTATCCCTGATCCTATTGATTGTAGGTGGTCTATTGTAATGTCAACGCCCAAAAAAGACATATTTGATGATGATTTGGACATATGTGAAGAAGATTCCTACGCAGCCGGTTGTGTTACACCAGAAGTTAGACATGAGAATGAGGAAATCGCTTATCTAAGGGATGATCATGATGAAGGCATATGGGTTGATGGGGAAGATAGAAGAGGCAACACTAAAAAGAGGAAAAATATAACGTAATATTTTTCTAATATCCTAAATGACTTCCTTTCTTACCTGAAATTGACATGAAAATGATTGTCTTAAATTGACATAAAAAAGATCATAATGCTACTGAATACATACTGAATTCGTTTGTTTACTGTGTTCTTTGAATACATACTGAATTCTTGTGTTTACTGACATGAAATTGACATGATATGATTTAGCATGGGAAATTTCCCTTGTGTTTACTGTGTTTTGTGAATTCTTGCTCATAAATTGGCTTTAAATTATTTACTGTTTTGTCTTTATTCTTGATCATAAATTGCTGCTTGTTTACCCTCTTGTAGATGACTTCCTGAAAGACCAGGAAGAACACCAAAAGCCCAAAAAAAGCCGAAAATATCACAAAAACTCCCAAAAAAATCACAAAGCAAAGTCGAGAAATATAAGGGGTGCTACCATTATGAAGAGTGTCACTAAAGCTATTACAAGTGGGAAAAAATTTGATCTTGAATGGAATGATGTTGGCCAGGCTAGAGGATCACACAAGGAGAAGCTAAAAGGCTATATTGGAACAACTGCAAAGAGGTTGGTTCCAATCACATATCCAGATTGGCATATTGTTCCAAGTGAGCTGAAGGATATGGTGTGGGAAGAAGTTTTAGTAAGTTCTGAAATGATATATATTAAGCACAAAGCTATCTTGTCTTCGACATTGTGAATTCTTGATATGATTTTGCTAGATTCTATACAGACTATATGTTAGTTGAGATTTTATAGTCTTATTAAAGCTTAATCTATTTCTCTTTGTTTTGATGATAACAAACTAATATGTTTAATCTCTTAGTGTTTTTAAGCTTTCCATGTTATTGTAATATCTACTGGCATGCGCTTAAGTCACTTAGAGATGTGCTTCGACTGATCTCAGTCGCGCTTAACACCAAGCGGAGAAAGAAAGTTTTGCAAGCGGTGTTTAATAATCCCATTCAAGTACAGAAGTGAGTATAGGCGAGCTTCTAAGGCATAGAAGATGCGCTTGAATGAAGCGGAAGGAGCATTGATCACGAGGTTCCACCATAGCTTACGGTGAACACTGGCGCAGAAGAAAACTACCAGAACGCAAGTGAAGGCTGGTGAGCGGGAGAATTCAACTTGAGTACACAAGAGGTGTGAGAAGAACTTGAAGAATTTGAGACGCAATACCCAGGGATCGCCAGCGTGGAAATAGTTAGTTAGCGCAGGCACATGGATTGCTGAGGTGGTGTGCATCAACAATTGGAAGAACAAAACCAAGTTAATCTGAGTGGTTGATTACTTCTGGAGAATTGATCAAGGCGCACAGATTGATGAGATGGCAATATGATTAGTCTTTGTTTGTTACACGAAATTAAGTTAGAGTTGTGTCTTAAGGTTTGTGTATAAATAGTGGACTGTTGCATTCACTCTATGTATTACAAAGAGAGGAATTCAGAGAAAAGCTAGGAGAGCTTAAGTGTTTACTCAGTTGTAATCAAGAGAGGTGAAGTGCCGTTTTTCTAGAGAGCTGAACTCAAGTATTGTAAAGAGAGAGTTTACGAGTGAGCTTCAAAGTGTTGAAGCGAGAGATTGTAACCTTCTTCTAATCAATTCATTGTAGTGGTGAGTTTTATCCCGAGTCAATTAGTGACTTAGGGTTCTCACCGTTTGGAAAACTCTTTGTGTGCAAATCTAGTGCGCTTTAAACACTTAAAGCGCGCTCTTATTGTTGTCTGACCTTTTCCGCGTTCAAGGACTTTAGTAAACCAATTACTAAGTGTCTTACACTGGTCAAGCGCATCTCCAAGTATTAAAGCGCAATTCGATACTTGAGAAGCGCATCTAAGACTTAATGAACCTTAGAAGACATTGAACAATAGTGGCTTAAGAAACACGAACTTACAATTGGTATCAAAGCCACAGGTTTGCCTATTTTTGCATTAATCCTTTTTCCAGACATTAAGGATTTTGAAGAGTAAGAACATGTCGAACTTGTTATTCTTTGGGACGCAAATCCAGGGATCGCCAACGTGGAGGGAGTTGGTTAGCGCAGTGCCCACGGATTGTGCGTGCATCAACAAATTGAAGAATAAAACCAAATCAATACAAGTCGTTGATTAATTCTGGTGAAATGATCAAGGCGCGCGGATTGATGAGGTGGCATTATGCTTAGTCTTTGTTTGTTACACGAAATTAAGTTAGAGTTGTAGCTAAGGTTTGTGTATAAATAGTGGACTGTTGCATTCACTTTAATCATACAAAGTGAGGAATTCAGAGAGAAGCTAGGAGAGCTTAAGTATTTACTCAGTTGCAATCAAGAGAGGTGAAGTGCCATTGTTCTAGAGAGCTGAACTCAAGTATTGTAAAGAGAGAGTTTACGAGTGAGCTTCAAAGTGTTGAAGCAAGATATTGTAACCTTCTTCTAATGAATACATTGTAGTGGTGTGTTTTATCCCAAGTCAATTAGTGGCTTAGGGTTCTCACCGTTTGGAAAAATCTTTGTGTGCAAATCTAGTGCGCTTTAAACACTTAAAGCGCGCTCTTATTGTTGTCTGACCTGTTCTGCGTTCAAGGACTTTAGTAAACCAATTACTAACTGTCTTACACTGGTGAAGCGCATCTCCAAGTATACAAGCGCAATTCGATACTTGAGAAGCGCATCTAAGACTTAATGAACCTTAGAAGACACTGAACAATAGTGGCTTAAGAAACACGAACTTTCATAATGTCCCTTCCTACTGCTAAAGAGATGTGGACAACCATCATCAACATGCAGTCAGGTAGTGAAGATATGAAGGACAACAGGTTATTTGAGCTGAACCGTGAAATTTGCTCCATTAAAATGGGAGAAAATGAGCTTGTATCTGACTATCATTCTCGATGTCAAATTCTTTATGACAAAATGCTATCCGCTGGAATGGAAAAGAAGGCTTGGGAGTACTCTATGGCGTTCATCCATGGGGTGAACTCCAAGTACGCGACTCTCAATCAGATTCTTCTTCAATAAAAAGCGACTCGAGAATGGCCTATTTCTGTGCTTGCATGAAAGTTCAAGGTACAAGAAATCAAGAACAATGAAGAGAAAACTCAGAACGAGAAACCAAGGGCATGGTGCTCAAGCTCTCATGCGTCCTCTAGAAACTAGAGAATGATGAAGAAAGAGACGACGATGATGATAGAGATGTCGCCATGATGACCAAGGTTGTGAAGAAATTCTTTAAGACACAAGGTGGATTCAAGCAGCGCGATCCTACCACCAAGCAACGCAATGTCAGAGACTTTACATGCTTTAATTGCAACGAAAAATGACATTTAGCCAAGGCGTGTCCTCATCCAAAGGTGAATCCAAGCTCCAACTCCGACAAGCAGCCTCCTAAATAAGCATTTGTTACTCTTTGGGGAGAATCAGATGGAGACTCTGATGATGGAGCGCAAGCCAATGTCTGCTTGATGGCTGGTGATAGATCAGACTCAGACTCTGGATCTGAGATTGAGGTAACTGATCTTAACTATGAAATCTTACCCAAGCACAATCTTATAGATCTTTTAAAATAATTGATGGTTGATCATAAGTCACTAGCTGATGAAGCTAGGGGATTTCTGGATGAGCTTAATTGTTCTAAGGAAGAAGTAGTTGAGCTTTCCAAGCGCTTACATGACAACTCCACTCTCCTGACTAAATCTTGGGAGCGTTGTCATGGAAACGAGTTGGAAAGAAACTCTGACTCAACTAAGGATGTGAAGCTCGATCAGATCATATCAAAGCTTGACATTCTTACTCAGCTAGTAGAAGCAAAGTCTGTCCCTCAAACAGCCTTTGTGAAAGCTAGACCTGGATTGGGCTATGACCCCCAGGAGTCTTCCTCTAACTCCAGTCCTCCTCAATCAAGTGATTTCTCTGCTAAATTCAAATCACTTGAGCAAGACTTATATGCTTACAAGGGTGAGAACTCTCAATTGAATAGCAGGATCAAAGTTCTTGAGGAACAACCATCCGAAACCAAAGAGTGGTTTCATGGGGAAAAAGCACATCATTTGTATAAGAAACAAGCACGAACCTTAACTCAGCCTCCAGTCTTACAAAAAAAAACATTTAGACCAGGAAAAGGCAAGTATGGTTATGTAAGAGGTAACCATTACTGTACCTTTTGTGGTCACAATGGACATGACAAGTGCGAGTGCAAGGACCTGAAAGTCCTTAAGAATCATCCCTATAAGCCAATGGCTAAATCGGGGGGCAAGCGCATACGTCGTCGCCATCCATCTGTCGAGAACGACTGCGCTTCAGCACAAGGAGGTGCGCTTCGTAAAGTGCGACCTCACATGGTGCTTGATCTGAATGATCCAAGTTATTACGAGCCAGTCAAAAAGACTAGCGCAGTAATAGCTATGAGTAACGTTCCCACGAAGCGCAAGCTTCAGTGGGAAATAAAAGCTTGATCTTTGTATTTGCAGGTTGGAATGAAGAGTAGAGAATGTACTGAAAGAGGTTGTTTGTGTCATGACGGACGATCCACAATTGCTACTCTCATTTCAAGCTAAGGAGGGAGATAATGTCTTCCTCGGTGACGAAAAAACAAGTAAAGATTAATGCTAGAGGATACAAGCGCAACCTATGATATTTCCAGCGCATTATAAGTATCCAGCACATCACTCACACGAAGTACATCGATGTACGTCACCACTTTCTACGTGATCTTGTGGAGCGCAAGAACATCGAGCTTATTCACGTATCTTCAGACGGGCAATTGGCGGATATTTTTACTAAAGCGCTTAATCAACAAGTCTTCTTAAACCTTCGGGTTCAGCTTGGCCTTATGCGACTCCATTAGCTTTGAGACAATGGAACTGTAAGTATTTCCCTATTTGACTAGAATTAGCGAGCTTAGTATCAAGGTACGAACTATGGTAGCTTGCGCTTGATAGCTTTGAGTCTTTCATGCTTTTTGGTTGTTCATTAAAATGAATTAGTACGGAAGTTGTCTTACTTGCTTAGCTTGGTTTGATATAATCTTAGTCAATGCATGCTCTTCTTTGCCAAAAACTTGACAATGGTGACCGTCTTCTACCCATATTACATGCCTAAGAAATGATCCATTGCATAGGTGTCTTTAGCCTGACTAGATGTAAAGCTTCTCTTGTCCTTTATTGAGCTCCACATTAGAGAAGTATTCATTTGGTGACATAAAGCTCTATTACCATATTACATGTATATGCACATACGTCCATATCAACTTCAGTGATTGAATGCTCTAATATCCCCTATATGAAATGTGCATTTTCCTGTTCATGAATTTCTTTACATTGTTGTTTGAGAATTGAACAGGATATCACACTTTTACATCTATTTGCCTCAGTCAGTTGTTGGGCTTCTTCAGAATATTCAGCCAGTGGGGAATTTGGTTGAGCTTCGTCGTTTAGCGCATTTCTGTGTTGAGGTTTATTGCGCTTTGAAGCGCATCTGGTTAGATTTCCTTCGGACTTGGGTTTCCTTAATTAAGAAGCAACGACTAGCTGTCACCGCCCATTATCACTTGATGTAACGGCTAGATTTTAAACAGCTACTTTCTGATTCAAACGGCTACTTTTCCAACCGTTGGGTACCTAGCGCGTCACTTCAGAGTTTCCATTGGACTGCGTCAAACGGCTACATTTCTGGCGCTTCTTTTGATTGGATATTCGAACGATTGAAAGTGGAGAATGTGTGCTTATAAATACCAGGTATTTGCTTATCCGCTATTTACCTTATTTTCTCACTCCTTCCTCTATCCCTCTCTTAAACTCCATTCAATCTCCATCATCACCCTCACCCTGTGTTCTACAATGGAAAACCTTAACCTTGCTGAGCTTGACCCCGCCACCCGTGCTCAAGTTGATTTACTCCTCAAATCCAAATCCTCCTCCTGTACACACGCTTCACACGATGAACCCTCCCCCACAAAATAGCCTGACTCCTCCACAAAACAGCTTGACTCCCCCACAAAACAGCCTGAAGATCTAACCGTCAGCATCAAGCTTGACACAACCACACAAAAACCTGAGAGCCCCACAAAAGAACCCCTCTTCTCCCACGACCATAAGGTGGATTTTGACCTTACTGTGGACGAACTGGAGCTCGCTGGGTATGACCCTGCGAAGTATCTTGGTCTCGCTGCTGCAGAAACCTCTCACTCCACTCTAGCAATGAGTAAGGGCGTTCTTGGTATTGAGACTCCTTCACGCCAAGTTACTCAGCCACATCCAGGTAATCAGACC